>NC_090282.1:76031266-76331872 GCF_037392515.1 Haliotis asinina
TTTCAGTCTCAGTTTGGATAATAACTTTATCTTCATGTGTGGACAGAAACATTCCATTGACTGAACCTTCACACTGTCAATATGAGCATTTTTACTCAACAATCCTTTCAAATACTGTTAGAACATCATACTGCGATTAGTCCTAAGAAAATTCGGTTGTACTATGAGACTGCGCTTAGAGTGATGTAAAATAATTTTATCTGAGGCAACAATTACACTGACCTTTCATAAAATCAAAACAATTGTAACTTTTCTCACACAGTACATTTCATAATAATATGCAGTGTATAATTCATTATTCAGTTCAAATGGCAAAGTTCAGTGTCGAAAATTGATGCACACGTGCAGTTGTTGAATCAAAGCATTGGCCAATTCAGAGGGCTTTGAAATCAATAACTTCAGTCAAACAGATCACCTCCTAAAGCCATCACATGAAGCCAACTATTTTATCGTCTTCTGTAACCATCAAATTTCTATGTAAGGGAGGTAACTCTGAAGCTGACTGAGCCAGGTCCCTGTCATTCATCAGCCTCCTTCCTTCCATCCATCAATGCCCAACCAGTGCTGTAAGCCACAAGTAACACACCAACCCATGTCCAACCCACGCGATCAATTTGTGACAACAGCTGGAATTTTTCCATATTTCCTTTTTTCTGTCATTGATATACTGAAAGCTAACATAAGGCTGCAAAGTAATAAATAAAAGGAACTCGAACCTGGAACCATTTAGCATGTCGAAGTGCAGCTAGGGCATCCAGGCATTTGTGCCTGTCCAGCACATCCGGTGGGTCTTTGACGCTTAGAGTCTCTATAACACAATGTTGTAGATTTCAGGGTAGCCTCTCGGAACGGGTGTTTGACCATAGATGGGGAGCCCGGGCGGAATGGCAACAGAAGGAGAAGAATTGTCGGAGAAAGAGAGCATGTGCTAAGCTGATGAAAGACTATGTTCTAAGACAAAGCAAAAAAACACAATCCAAAACTGGAAAATGAAAAATAACAAAAAAACTAAATGATTGTTCAAATTTTGCTTCATTGTAAGAGTCTATTTCAAACTTTAAGAACAAAAAACAAATCCAACATTTGTTAATCTTAAAAAAACACAAATAAGTTTTGGACCAAACAAAAAGAAAAAGAAAGTGAAAAAATTGCACAAGTCTAAAGAAGGAGCTGGATATGTAATGCTAAAGATGATGTAATAGTAGGGAAATAAAAGAGGTGTGCAAGAGTGGCCAGTTTCCAAAGGCTCCCTCATCATGGTCAAAAATCCTTCCATCGCTCCTGTTCCATTTCCTCTCTCAACCTGTGGGTATCTAGAAGCTTTGTTTGCATCACCATGGCAACAAACAAACTGTATTAATGTCAAATCAAATAAGAACATCCAATGGCATGTAACAAATAATAATATCATTAACAGAAAAGCTATTTCAGTATTAATTTCTTCAAAGTGTCATTAAGAAGATCTTGTCTTGCATCAAATGCCATTATTCAGATTTCTATTTGATTTGAATTTTGTTTTTTTCTTGTAGAATGATCATGTTTGAAAACTGAAATTTAACAATTCAAGGTTGTTAGTGGACTTTTAAACAATTGGATACATGACCAGTCTACAACTTAAGTCATAATCTTTTGTTCAAATCAAGTTGAGAAAGTAACACCAAATATCAATTTGAACCTTGTGATTCCATCATGCCCCAACACCCTGCCCAAACCCAGATGAAGATGAGCATGGACATTTTACCTCCACCCTCTGTTGCCGTACTCTCCCTCATCACAGGCGACGTCAGCGTCACAGTGCATGTTGTAGGAGGTTCCTTCGTGTTGCTAACAATGATGGCAGCTTCTTCAACACATCGCTTCACTTCAAATTTCTCATCGGTTACAGTCTAAATTAACAAAAAAGCAGTGTTTGAACACTTCAAAATGAATCCAATTTTATGTCCATCCAAACCTGAACAAGAGTTTCCAGTGTCATATATAAGGTGAGTGAGTTTAGTTGTATTCCAGCAATATCACAGCTAGGGGACACCAGAACTGGGCTTCACACCACTGTATGTGGGGAATGGAAATCTGATCGTCAGTGTGATTAGCAAACACTTTAACCCCTAGGCTACCCCCTGGCCTCTTACACAAAAAGGGGAATGCACCATGAATCCCTGGCCTCTTATACATAAAGGGGAATGCACAATGAATTAGAATATAGCTGGTGAACAGTAAATACACAACAGCAAATTAATGGTCTTTCCTTGCAATTTCACAAACTTTAGAAATACACTTGAATGAAGACAAAGTGACACAATGCTGACTTAAGTTATGGACATAGTAATGTTGCCAAGCTGATCAATAGCTTGCATAGCGCCATGCTACATATTCTACCCTACAGACTTTAAACAGAACCCAAATCTTTCATGCAGCTACTGAAACATTTAGAGCAGTGTTCCTTTATTTCTTTTGAACAGTATATATCCTATCAATGACAACAGTCACACAAGGGACTAACGTCTCAATGGTATTTCATAGTTTCACGCAAAAGACAACATCAAGTGAGTAGAGTCTGCAGCAACCATCTACTAAGAAAGGATTGGTTTTTTTATATAAAAAACACTACTTCAATGTGAAATGAACCTACAGCCAACTGTTTGGGCAGTCCATCAGCCACTCTTTCCAGTAGTGTTCTGGTGGGTTTCTCAGAACACAGTACGACTAGATGGACATTGAGATCTCCGTGGAGCAACAGTCCCTTGGCCAGAACCCCAACACGCATCACACCCTTCAGAACCCGTGGTGAGGTGTCATCATCTTTCTTTTTCTCACTGCAAGGAAAATATACCATCCTCAACATGGCAGAGACTAACAGTTTGATAAGTTCTGTACATTTAGGCAAACAGCAAAACCTGAAAATCAAGTCTAGAGAGGGAACCTAGAAACTGATATTGACAGATCATCAATGGGGGATACAATGACACAACCAACTAAGTCAGGATGTCATTTCAATGACTAGCAAGAGCTTGGCTTTACAACGCTTTTAATAACATTCCATCAATATCACAATTTTTTTTGGTTTCACATTAATTTTAGCCTCACTGTGCGCATACACAAAGTGTGTACAAATATCTGATGGCTAACTTCCCCTTTGGTTTTATGTTAACGATAGTGTAAATGCATTCATAATAAAATAATTAAATAAATAACTACTTACGTGTTACAACTGTTCAGCTGACTAAATACATTGATTTGCTTATTCTTTTCTATTATTGATATCCTATTTTGGTTGCAGTGCATCAGAAATGTGTTTTGTTAGATGTGAGAAGGGGATGTGCGAGAAGGACTGTGGCGGTCAAACGTGTTTATACAAGACCTTATTGACATAAAGTAGGCTATTTATTTCACTACTCCCAGTCTTTGGTTCATAAAAGCATTGAGGTAAGTTGCATTCGACATAAAACTATGTATTTGTTTTGATTTTCGTTTTCTTTAGAGAGTGTTTACACTTTCGGTAAAGCATTCAACCAAAGTAGAATTTCGCCAGTAAATATTTTCACACAATCTGCACGTGAGCACAGCGAGTCTAAAATTATGTGAAACCAACGAATGGGGTACACCAGAAAAGGAATTCCCACACTGCACTCATGTGGGAAATTGAACTGAGGTCTTCAGCATGATAAGCAAATGGTTTAACCACTTGTCACCTGTTGTAGCGAGTGATTGAGGTGGGTTTCATTTAAGTCATATTTTACAAACATGGGTTGAACATCAAATCTAGCCGAAATCTTCACGATAAATACAACGTTGACCCTCACCCTTCTTTAGCTTCAGTTTCCTTTTTCACTTCTTTCTTTTCCTTCTTCTCTGCTTCAGCATCTTTTGGTGCATCACTGCAACACACACTAGGTTTCATATACCTCACTGTCTTCCTTCAGTAATTGAAATCTAATAAATGGTAAGAGCAGCAACAGACTGTCGGTATTATCATAAGGGGAGATAAGCAAAAATCTGTCAGCATTATATGACAGTTGTCTGTAAACATTTCAAGTCCACTGAGACTGGGTTAGTTTTTCAGGCTAAGTAAACTTAGTCTCAGTGTTATTCATTACATTCCACCATGGAGTCTAAGAAAACTCTAGTAGAAGGTCGCATCAGGTAACCTTTGAGCATTCTATGACCATCCAGTCAAAGGCGAGACAGGTAAATAGATTTAACCAATCAAACAAAGGCTAGTACTTAGGGGTCAGAGGGACTTACAAAATATTCAGGTCACTGACACAGATCTCTCCACAAACAATTTGACCGGCAGTATATACTCTTCAGGGTTTCTGTTGACATGGTTACTATTTCCGCAAAATGACATCCTTGAATACTGCCCCAAACACTATTTTCAGCGACTGTTTACTCACCATTGTCAAGGCTGTAACATGCGCCTTGGGCATCACCCAGAAACAAGCGTACCCTAAATAGCATTCAGAATCGTTCCGGTACAAACCTTTTCGAGATATTAAGTTCAAAAGGTATGTGCGAATGTCCACTTTCGTGATTTGGTAAGCTGTGTTCTGATTGGTCAATCTCAAAGGTTACCTGATGCGACCTCCCTTAAGGTTTTGTTAGACTCAGTAGTTGAGTGTAACGAAAAGTGCTGAGGCTAAGTTTACTTAGACTAGTTAGTTTTTAGTCTTGAGACACTTTTTTAATAATATTCCAGCATTATCACTGAGAGGTAAAGCAGAAGTGGACTTTACACATTGTACCTACAGGGAATTGAACCTGGGTCCTCAGCATGAAGTTGACTCTTTAACTACTCGGCTACTCCACCACCATGATTGATATCATGAGACATACTCCACAGCATGGTATGATGGGACACAAGTGGCTAAGTCACCCACTCTGACCACATGCTACTCTTCGTGAATCAGACAAGCAGGGTTGCCTGGGGAAAATCTTTCAAGAAAACATTTTCCTATATTTACCTGTCTGCAAGGAAGTCAGAGACCTGCTTCAGAGCTCTTTCACAAGATGACACGATTAGCTGTACAGCCTGAAGCTGGAACGAGAATACAAAACATTCTACCATGACTTCAGTAAATACTGGATTGTGATTGGCTAATCAAAGTCATTCAGAGGTATATAATCACGTTATATACCTCTGCTTTTCCAAAGCATTATGTATGTGTTTAAAATCTGAATAACGCAGTAATGGTAGAACTGAGTAGGTTTATCTCCACGATATCATGCATTTCTCACATGACACACACATGGCAGGTAGCATGGTCAGAAAAACTTACGTTTTTCACAAATAATTTACATTAGCAAACGAAATCTCCACCTCCCAAAAGAAAAATTACCTTCCTGGGTGTCAAGAAAATATCAGTTTTCACACAGGAAATCTTTAAATGGATACAAAATGTGAGTTTAGTTTGAAAGAATGTTTGAGCTAGAACAGTTCTGAAGTGATATCTCAATGAGAGTTATAACTTGAACACTTCACTTGGATAAAGTACACTCAATCTATGCCAACCATTGTCTTTTCCTCTTAATGCCAAGCACATTGTAGGGTAAAAACATGATAATGTCTTCCTAGAATTACGCACTAAATAGCACTAGCAGGACAAACTCTCTAGACACCATACAGCTTCTTCTAATGCTTCTGAACAGCTGAACATGATAAACCATCAAACTGAAAGTCAGTTTTGTGTACCTTCGAAATGCCAACTCCACAAGTTTAATGTACACTAAATCCTGATCTTGCTCTAACCATCACTATTGCAACATAATTCTACCTCTGCTTCTGTTGGGTATATGGCAGTATGTTTGGACATCACATGGCGATCATCAGCTGTGTCGGGCTTCCTCATGTGCTGCAAAATGAAAAAAAATCATCAAAAAATGACAGAATGTATTAAACCTTTTCCAATCATAAAAGTTTTATTCCATTCGTCTGTTTCGTCCTTTGGATGCCACACACAGCAATATCTCAGGCATGTCAGACAGCTGTAATAAATAGACAGGTCTGAACCGGGCCATCTGGTGATTAACATTACAAAAAATTCCCAAGTTTCAAACTATCATGGAAGACATCCTCTTTTCCAATAATAATGGAACATGGTAATACTCATATGTAGAACTCAGAAGCGTGGTTCCACATAAAAGGAAGCCCCTCCAAAATATCACTCAATGTAACACTCAAATATGTGCCCCATTAGTCATAACGTTACAAAAGTGACGATCACAACATACACAATCTTTCATTTGTCTCAAATAGGACCTGCAATGATTTTGACAGATATGGACAGATACTGACATTTGAAAGCAAATAAACATATCAAAACTCGTAAATTAAAAATCTTCTGAACCAGGACCCAGCAATGCCATGGGAAGTAGAAGTTCACTAAGTTCTTTTGGTTTGTTTCACACTGAACACTTTGAAAAAGTAGAAGTCTGCACAATACTGAGAAACCTACTTTACCCAGCTATTAACACCTGACAATAAAGACAGCTAACGATCTCTCTATCTCACCATTGGTCCAGGTCCTCCCATGAAAGGGCGTGGTGGCATCATCCCAGGAGGTCCTTGATGGCGTTGCCATTCATAATACTCCATCATCTCGTAGCGGCGCTGATGCTCCCAGTACATCTCCTCTTCCATCCTTGGTGAAAAGAAATACACAAATTCCATAAATGTCTCAATTCTAACAAAAGGTCATTAGTTGTCTGGTTTTTGTCAGCAAAATATTGGATATACCACGTCAATGTTTCAGCTTATTGTTTACCTCATCTCTTCCCGCCACCTTTCCTCCTGTTCTCGACGTCTCCAAAACTCTTCTTTTTGGGCCTGCCTTCTCAGTTTCTCCTCCTGAACTTTGCGGGCTCGAATACTTGGCTTTACCTCCACCTGCAGGTTGGGGTCAACCTTTTTCTGTAAAACAAACAACATACTTAGAGTGGCGTAGTGGTGTGCATGCGGGCCTCTCACGCCAAAGGCCCAGGGTTCAATTACAAGTGACACCAACATTTTTTCCCCCTGGGTCTCAAACTGCATTGTGTTCCTAGGCCAGGTACTCTGTCCACATTGCACTCAGTCAACCCATCAGTTTAAAATGGGTACCTAAAGAGCTGATGTCCACACCTATACAGTCACGCTTTGCAGCAGCTGTGTAAGTACAATTACGTTATTTCCATGGTCATCGTATGGGTACTAATCTCGCATGTTACATGATTGTCACATCGTGTTGACCTGTGTCGCAACAACTTGACCCAAGGCTCAAACGATTTGATTGGATAACTGATGAAAAAACAGTTAGGTCACTTTGTGATGCAACTACATTGTCATTCATAACAAACACCTGAATTCATTCACTCGACAGCTTATAAGCACTGTGGGAATGTAAACAGTATGCACAAAGTCGCCTTGTTGCTTAATTGTGAGTAAAACCGAGATGGATCCATCAAAATACAAACTCCATGTTTCCAACAGTGATGTTAGGCGAGTGAAGCAAATGTAAACCAAGAAACGAGGTGCTACAAGTAGTTTACTGTAGAAGGCTGTACGAGGTGATGACAACTGGCATGCATCGTGATGTCGGTTACCAAGGAGGTAGTGGTAGTGACGTCAATACAGTGTGACGTCATGCAAAAAATGTTCTCCACACAAATTCCTCCGCAAACTCTTTATGAAACCGGTTATGGTTTGAAACCATAAAAATACCAAATATATGATATTTTGTAAATTTAATGTATGTTAGACATAGATAACGAATAAAATACCACACTCGGTTTCATTACAGACAAATAATACCAACCTTGTGACCTTCCCATGGTATGGTAGGATACCATAGGAAAGACATTCGTTTCGTAGTATTCGTATGTAATGAGACCTTGTGTAGTATTCTCTATTTTTGTCTATAATTAAATTGTCAGGGTGACCTAGAGTCATATGAAAAAGTTGGACATGTCTTTCTTTCTGGACTAGTCTTTCACAAATAAACTTACTATTACCATGAACATTTTGAATACCTTATACTGTAGTCGATGTCTTCTACCCTTTAGATGCATCTCCTTGGCATTGGGGTCGTTGAACTTGCACTCACATAGCTTGCAGTTGAAACTGATAACTTTACCCTGGTCATTCTTCATTTCCTCAATGTACTCATGACCTGCAAGAGTTGCACAGGAATATAAAAGGTCACATGCAATGTAGAGTACTTTGCATATTCTGATACCTCTCAGTTTGCACTTACCAAACTAAATCATCAAAAATGCCAATTCATAAAACTAAAAAAAAAGAAACACGATTAAAAAAAGCCTGCAAAATCGGAGTTCAAATGATTCACTAATTTTCCCTGAGCACTGCCCGGAGTATGGGGCCATGAGCAATAGGCTAATCTTGATTGTATATACTATACTATGTATTACTGACACCTAAATGTCTGCCTGCCAGTCAGCTAATGACAAC
The DNA here is from genome assembly GCF_037392515.1 of Haliotis asinina. Classification (NCBI taxonomy): domain Eukaryota; kingdom Metazoa; phylum Mollusca; class Gastropoda; order Lepetellida; family Haliotidae; genus Haliotis; species Haliotis asinina. The sequence continues at coordinate 76,039,710 of NC_090282.1, forward strand.
ATGCAATTTGAAATTAACACCTATCGGGCTTATAACAATATAAGCCATAAACAAAGAGCCTGCTAAGCATACCAGCAAATGAACAAGTGGCCAAAGAAAAGGCTTTGTTACACTTGGGTGCACACCCACCGACTATGGGTTCGGTATCATGGCTGCTTGGTTTCGAAGGAGGTAAACCGATGTACAAAATATAGCACTTTTGATTCACGATTATGCGGTCAAAATAATTTTCTTTCATTTTTCTTCTTATATCATGAATAAGTGTTAACTGTCTTAATTATTTATTATTTTTTTGGTTGCCTGTGACCAATAATATTACACTTAACAACATCCAGTTTCAGTATAAGCTAGAAAAGCTCTCATCAATCAGGTCAAATAAGCAAGCATTAAGTGTACATATATGATATTGACAAACTAGAAGTCAAAATTTTTTTTTTCTGCATATTCTTCTCAAGCATCGGGTCAGTTGATTGTGATACCCAAAGGATATAACCCTGTTCATCAAGTCACTAATACTCACCAACAGGTGCTACATCTTTCTCTCCAAGAATGTTCAACTTGTCCCCATCAGCATCCAGCTCTGAAACCGCCAAATTATATTCACACATCAACATTTAGCAAAAAAATAGATCAAATAAAAAAACCTTGGCAATGCAACCACAAAATAATCATTACAAACTGTGTAATCAACTCCAGTTTTAGAGTTCAATCAGTGTTTCTGCTGACTTAATCATTTATCTGACACCGTCTCAGGCATCATAAAATTTTACTGGCCATGGTTGAAATTTGTTGGTCATATCCCATGACAGGCATCCCTGGCAACAACACTCTACACGATACGATTTCAGGTAAACCCCTTCGCGTCATCGAAAATGGTACATCAACAAATATGCTGTCGAGCTGTGGTTGATCACATTGCCAACTAATGAAATGCAGTGCCGATTGCAATTAACAGTGTTTGTCATACATATTGTCATATGTATTGCTTTTGCAGATGCTTAAATAAGTTATAACATGTAAGGTTTTGTCAATAATGGTCAGATGAACAGCAAAACACTGTAATACTTTTATCAGGAAGACATGCCATCAGTCAAGTACTTACAATGTTTGCTGTGATGATTCAGTAAAATGTGAGATCAATTTACAGTAACAACAGAAACCATGGGTGAAATTGCATTACCTCATCCCATGTGTGTACAATGACAACTTCGACTTGCCACATTTGTGAGGGTGCGTTTTTCGCGTGATAACACCAATTTCAATTTATTCTCAGCAATCACAAACAGATTACACATTCATAATCCATGGACCCCCAGATCTGCGTTAGTGACTCACTGAAGTCATATTTGACAATTAAATGCCAACATTTTGTTGTTACGAACAAAGTGGCACGTATACTGCAGGAAGTCAATGGCGACTTGTTCCACTGTCTCCTATGTAAAATGTATTATGTTAAATATATTTGTGGACAACATGCATTATACTAATATGATAGCAATACATAATATCTCTGATAAAATAACTGCTAAAGATATAAATTATTTGGATAGTGGAATAGAAATTCATTGAGATATTTATCAGATCGTTTTTAACAGAATCACTTTTACTGCTATAATTTCATGTGTTGAGCCCAGTTAAAACTAAATTATATCATTAGAGGTGAAAAACAATCTTTGAACCATTTTGGCATGACAATCAGAAAAAAAACTTCGGCTTTCTCCAGCTCACTATGTACGAAGTATAATTTGAAGTAATAATATGAACTGAAAATTCCGAATGGCTTGCAAGTTACCAGTCCCTGACAAATTTTACCAGTTATTTTCAGGTATATACAAGAGAAAGGAAACACTGTCAATACAGAAATGCTCAATATTTTTGTTTTATTTGTTCTGAATATAACATTCCTCAAAGGAACAATGCCAAATAAATTATCTTTAAACCAACTAAAAGCTTCTAAATTGGGCTATATGAGCTTTCTGGAACTTATAAGTATGCTCAGGAACTGTCAATACATCAACTTCAATGTTTCTACTGCAATAAACACCAACGACATAATACAGGACAATACATCAGTTCATGTGTAAACAGTACCTATAAACAGTATGGAATATGTTACAAAATCTAGTTTCGAAATAGCTGATCAAATTAAGTGGCTACATTTACGCTAGCGTGTCTAAACTTTCGATGAGTAGTATATGTCACCGTGTCCCTGTTGTGAAGCTTGATGCTCACGCTGTTAAAAACTGAATTGTCTGGTATTGACAAACTGCATCATATAGCTGCAATCCTGCTGAATAAAGTGTTAAGCAAGAAGTGAGTGAATTTAGTTTTATGCTGCCATCAGCAGTATTCCAGCTATATGGCAGCGGTCTGTAAATAATCAAGTCTGGACCAGACAATCCAGTGATCAACTACATGAGCATCGACCTGCTCAATTGGGAACCAATGACATGTGTCAATCAAGTCATTAAGCCTGACCACCCAATCCTGTTAGTCGCCTCTTACAACAAGCATTGTCGCCTTTTATGGCAAGCATGGGTTGCTGAAGGCTTATTCTATCCCGGGACCTTCATAGGTCATTAAGCAACAAACTAATAGGGAGTGACTAATATTCATTGAAAGGCAGTAAGTCTGCCATATTACTGCAAGATTCCAGCCATATGATTGCATCCTGAGAAGACCCCGATGTAGGCAAACCAGAAACAGAAAGCCTACACTGCTGGCTAAAAAAGTACAGAGAGAGCTCACCATCAGAATCTGCTACAGAGGACGAGGCTTGTATCTGGTCCACCTTAATGCTCTCCACCTTCACCTCCTCTGCCTTAGCTCCTGTTGTCTTCAGCTGTGTGCCTCCTAAACAATTAGCAGTTGGTCATGTATCTCAGATCTAATTAATACAGAAGTGGACAAATAGCAGGCCAAAATGTATTTACTTTCCTTCCATCAGTGTCTTCACTTGTGTAAATTTATATTTCAAGGTTGAATGTACCATTGTTAAAACCCCCACTATATAAACAACATGGGGCAAATTTTTTTTCAACAGTCACTTGCCACAGGGCAAGTGACTTGAAGAAATAACTTGACCTAATTTTTCACTTCCCCTGATTTGTTATGACATTATCATGACAACTGCTGGCCACTAATGTGGCAATGTCCCCTGCCGCTAAAGAAGACTGTAATATTTTTAATATATTCACTACTTTTTACTTTTTGGTCACACACAAGTTGCATGAAATGACTGGTATCTGCATAATCACCAAATGTAGGCTGTCGATAAGACTGAAGACATTGGCTGCAATGTTTTATGAAATATCACATTAACACAAGTTCGGAAAGTGAACAAAGTCTCGTGGTCACATTGAAAATAAGATCAGGTCACCAATGTTAACTGATGTGTAATCCCCCCAATGTAGGCTGTCACCAAATTTGAAGACACTGGGTACAACAGTTATCAGATACCACATTAACAAGAGTTTGAAAAGTGGTCCTCGTGGTGACCTTGGAAATAAGGTCAAGGTCACTCAAACCAACTGGTGTCCGTGTAATCCCCCTATGTAGGCGGTCACCAAATTTGAACACACTGGATACAACAGTTTATGAGATACTGTGTTAACAAGAGTCTGGATGGACGGACAGTTGCTGCTGAATACATTGTCCACCGTTCCATGTTGCAGCGGGGAACAATAATGAATACATTAACATTTTATTTGATGTTAATGTTTACTAGACTATTTATCAAGAAGTAATTAAAACAGCCAAGAAAGATAACCCTACTTTATTATCATTGCGAAATTTAGAAACTATATTTTGAGCAGATATGAAATGAAATCCATGTTATTTGCATTTTGAAACCATAAGAGAAAATTATCTAGTAGTCCAGGGACAAGTACGATCCTATTATTTGATTGCCTGAAATGAAAACTGACTTGTCCTGGGCATCAGGTAAGGTGATTTTCTAACCCCTTAACAATGTTATGGATGGACTGTGTCACTGTCAGAGCTCATGAGACAGAAACCGTTAGTTTTCCAAACTGGTGTGGCCATGCAGCTTGGATAATGACACAAGCCTATCTGGGAGAATCTTTGTCACCACAATCATAGGTTTCTCAACAGAAAAGTATGCCATCCAATACAAACAGCTATAAAAGTGTAAGCTTCTGTTAACGACTTTCTTCAAACTTGGAGTCTAATTATAAATATTTGTTGTGATTTCCAACATGACCGTAGCCACTATCTGAAGGCAGACATCACAAACTCACCAACAAATGTGATTTTGGGCGCTGCAAGCACTTTCTTGGCTGGTTGCTGTGCTGCTGCTGCTGCAGCTACAGTCTTCCCAACGATGGTCTTGCCACCCGCCGACGTGACAGTAGCGGCACTGCCTGTAGACTTTGCTGTCGTGGTGGTGGCTGGGGAGTTAGACACTATCACAGGATCGGTTGAAGGAATGGGCTTGCCAAGCTTTGTGTGAAGCTTCAGCACCTACGGTCCACATGAAGCAGGCATGTTGAAGCTACTGTCACTGATAATGCGTCCTTGTATTTTAACTACGAACCATTCATTTAATCATTCACTCAAATATTCTTCTTTGTATTGTTTTGCCACTTATGAACAAATGAAACTGCCATAAAAAATGTACCTCACTGACACGTATAAAAATGTCAACAGAATATTCAAAAACCATTTGTACCCGTCTAAACACGGAGAGAATCTTGTGGACATTTTGAAAAACAATCTATGGTAAAAGGAACAGGTCAATTTGAAAGGCAAACATAGTTTAATGTTCAAAATGTTAAAAGGGATATAAACTTTCATCCATCAAGGGGCACCTTCAATCTTTAACTTCAACACTATAAAACAAGGTCAAACAGACTTTCAGACTTTATTTCAAACCCTGCATGTACTACTCAGCCCTATATTTACATCCACCTTCACAGTCGACCACAATATAACATCCCTTACGGAGTGATGAGGCAATAAACAATGACCCACCTTTTGATGCTTTGCTCCTCTGATGTGGGCTGCATATGCATCAGTGCCTGTGCAGGTAACATCACATAGCTCACACCTGAGCTGGTTGTGGCCTCGAGCCGCTGGCGCTGCCCCACCCTTCATTGCCTGCTCCTTCTTCTTGTGCTTCTGACCCTCTAGATGTTCCCGGTAGGTCTGACAACACAGTACACCTTGCTACAGGAACAACACAGACTGCAGCACAGATGCAGGACAACTTTCCAGATGGAAATGTTGATCTGAACATGTTTTTAGTAATGTGATCAAAATGCATCAAAGCACAGAACATGTTCCAAATGCATATATAATGACACCAAACACTGAGCTGTTCTGTCATTGTTTTTCAAACTGCATCAGTTGTGTCCATTCATTACATACTGCTTTGCTGTCAGGGCTCGCATCAAGAGATGTTAAGCTACTCCTGTTGCAATGTAGAACATTAAAATATCAAAGGTTTGGTACACATAAACATATGTCCTTCATGTGGTATCCAAGAAACCATAGCAACACAGAGACTCAGATGATCCCTGTTTACAAGACATTTCATAAATGAGATGTGTGTATGAATGGCAACGTTTCGGTGCCATAGCTTTTAAAAATTTGGAAGAATATGTTCATAATGTCAGATTTTTTGATGATTTATTTCCAAAACATTTACTTGCACCTTGTGCAAGTTAAGACTCATAACTAAGTTGAACTTTGTAATATTGGCTAGCACCAGTGCAAGTAACAAAGCCTTAAATCAAGACCTTGTTGTTGCATGGTTTTGATTAAAGAATGTGTACAAACATGGATCAAATGATAATACTTCTTGTGTGAAGCATACTGTAATACTCATTGTATTTGGCCATGTATCTAACACACACATTGTCTTGTAGACAAGTGTGGGTCATACTAACAGGTGTCTAAAGGTCTGTATCAATGGCAAATTGACTGTAGTCGGTCAAGCATCAGAATCTAAGCTCTTGTCACAACCATGTAACACTGAAGGTCTGTTCTGAATAACATTACGCTGGGAAAATACATATAGCTGGCACAGGATTTCCAACCAGACTGTAGAACATCTGTAACTTCATAAGCAGTATATTTTCAGGCCACTTTCACCAACCCTCCGAGGTGGGGATATCATAAATGGGATTCATACGATGTACTCATCAGGGGAATACCGAACACCAGTCTTCAACATCAAAAGGACAAGCCTTAACCACTACAAAACTACAACCCAAAAGTTTCAAAAGGAGAGAACGTCCTCTGTACTAAATTACTTATTTTTTCAAATTACTTCACTAATCTTTCATAAATGAGTGATATTAATGTCATTAGAATTTCATACCTAACTTATACTGACAGAACACATAAACCATCCAGCCATATGAGGATACTCAGCGAATGCCTTGTAACTTCGAACACATTTACAAGGTATGTGCTGTATGTTTCTCGTCTGTGAATCACAACACTTCAACAGTAAAGACACACATGCTACCAAAACAAAGTTGACTAAAGCCTTTGCTTTAGCTGAGCTGAAAAAGAGATATGTTTCAAACAACACACTTGTACATACTCACCAGGTACTTGCTACAAAAAATCATCAGTAAAACAAGTGTGAATTGTTAATCAAAACAAAATTGTCCACATCAAAAGCACAATGGGCAGCATGTCATCTTTCAAATCAAAACATTCTAAACAGATTAAAAACACAAAATCATTTAGAGAGGATTTTGTGTCCAAGCTATTAGCACACTTAAATAACGTGACTCAAGTAATGGGGATGAGCTACTACCTGTGGGCCTGCACAGCTGATCTTGCAGACATCACAGTAGTGTAGCTGAGGTTGTTTGGGTGGCCCCTTGGGGCGGGGTTTGAATGGTACACCCGGCTTCTTGACTGCCCAAGTTCCAGCCGTCTTCACTGCTTGCTGCTGCTGGTAGTACGAGGTGGCCGCTGTGTACAGAGCAGCATCATAGCCTGCAGTCAATATCACCATAGCTCAACATACACTTAAGCCTCTAAGCCAACACATGGTCAGCTACCACACAGGGTGCTACAGATTCAATCACACACATATTTCTACACTAACAAAATACAGTTCTCAACCACTGTGACTACTCATAACAAACCATACTCCAACATCATAAAATGCATCCTGCGTATTTTATCAAATGGGTTCTGACAGAGTGTACTGCAGAAATGAACAATGCTTAACCAAAATTATCACAGGCCACTGCAACACTTAGTCAAGTGCTATACTGTATTCTCTTAACCCATTCAACACCGTTGGCCAAATAATTAGACAAGACATCACCAGTCCCCTGACGTCATAGGCCAAAAAATCAGACAGGGAGTAGTTGCATCAAGATGATACACAACTTTAGGAACCAAACAAACATATGATTCATTTATCAAATTTATCACTCTTCATAATGCCTGTCAACACTTGTTACGTTTCAAAGGGCCATATATTATCAACAGGTTTTGAATTATATTTTTCGCAAGGTTATTGAAAAAAAAAACATTCTCGCACAGATGTTTTGGCAGTGGGTTCACATCCAAGTTCTCAGTGAGCAAATTAACTATGTTTAGAGGATATTGTCATACCAATCAAATAAACTGAAGAAAAATATCAACAACAATACTCATAAAAGTTGTCAAACGAACATTATAACTTACTATTTCCATTTTTAATGTGCCACTGAGTAACGTAATTCAAGTGACATCTCAGATTTTGTCGCTTTCGAACTTCATGCTCTGACTCAATGTTTTTAACGCTAAAATATACTCTTTGAAAAAAATGAGGTGAACCTGAACTTTGAAGTCTGGTAGAAAGAAAACCCATTGAGGAACATTACACTAACATTCATCCATGTCCATGTCACCCATCAACATTGATTCATTACCAAACATCTCCCAATTTCGACAATGGTACATTGAAAGTACCGTCCCCCTACTCTTTTTGAAGAATATATATGCATAAACTTTCTTATCATTGGTCAATAACCTTGCATGATACGTCCTCTAATGCGTATCCATTGCTGTTATCTGATTGGCTGACTTAAGCTCACGTCTGGTTTTGAACCAACATGTTCCGTATAGCAGCCTGAGATGAAAAAGCGTCGTTAGAAACCAATCTTTATCCAATAAAATTGCTTCTTACAACTATGAAAATACCCTCAGCAAGGATAGTGATATTGCTGATGTTCAGAGATTTCGAACAATACCCGCCATCAAAATGAATCGCCTCACATTATTCATACGCAGCTTCAAAAACAGGTACTTTACGCTGATGTATCATGTTACCAAACGGAATGCCATTGATATCGCAGAGCTCCCAAAAAGGTGTGTATTTGCGCATTCTAGTCCATAAAAATCACATTTACTCAATTAATTACAAATCTGTGAGTACAAAAAACGTGTCAGAATAACTTAAAACCCAATAGGTGTATCCTATCTTGCGTACCTTAATCATTTAACTGAATTGGCTTGCGCATGATTCGTTGTGGCACACAAACAGCATTTGATAATGGTAGGCGATGCCAACATATAGCTGTAGCCACTCTCTGGGGTTTACTTTAATAGTCACATGACTTCAATGTTGACTACTTAGAAATGACTGCCAAATGTTTGGCAATATGGCAATTACTAAAATCTTTTAGTCTATTGAGATGCATATATATATTTTTTCTATTTAGAAAGATTAAGAACCCAATAAGGATAAGAAGGTCTGTGTAAAAGTACTCAATTCTTTTAACAAGTAGGAGTATAGAAAATGCTAGTTGCTCCTCAAAACATGCAATTACCCATACATAAAAAAGTCCTGGAAGTAAATACCCAGTTGTTTGAAAAATTATCTGGAGCCCTGATATTGGGAAATACATGACCATGCATATCATTTCAGAAATCTTTTCATAATAATTTTCTTATTGTGTAAAAATGAAAATATGAGAGAAAAGGGGAAGGGGATATCATGACATGTTACGAATGGAAAAAATAAATAGCCTCAGTTTTTGCTTCCTTCATGGTCTACCTGGACATGTTAATGTGTAAGCCTGCATTTTCATTAAAACTTAGCTGAATTAAGTTGTAGTCGTGTTACATGATTAATATGACTTAACACAATTTTCATATTTATAAACAGTAGGATTAGACCTTTCAAATGGTGTATGATATGTATTATTAATAATGATTTATGAGCTGATATTTTTCTTGATCAATACAGCCTTCATCTCTGACCTCAGAGTCTCTGGGAACTTCATGTCATGGCTGTATATGCCTCTGGTTGACTGGTGTTGAAAGAATTAAGTTATGATCACACGTGAATGAAATGATACTGTGAAAGCGGGACATCAGACATTACCTGATCCTTCCATTAATTCAAGACAACAAAATAAAAATGGTAAGGAATGACCATTTATAAGACAAAATGTAATGGATAAGGACTTCTTCATTGTTTACACATTTCTGGGCTATTCCTTGCCCCCTTCATCACCTGATGATCAGCCCAGAAATGTTGTGTAAACAATAATTATTGAACAAAGACGTTGACATCCAGAACATTTTGTCTTCTATTAGAATACCGACTTCTAAATGTCTCTCAAGAACCTCAATTATCATTTACTCAAGGACATTGTCTTTGCCACACCAGGCAAGTACACTGTTCAAAACACTTGCCTGGAGAGATGCTGTACTTGTTCCAAGTTTGTGCGCTGCTGTTGCCATTAATCCCTGAATACAAAAATTGCCCCAAAATTAAATCATAGCACAGATAGTTTCACATTTCAACAGACTCTGCCTTCCCTCTTAATACATTCAACATCAAAATTCCATATCTGAAAGGACAAACAGCAAATAGATACAAGGTCAAAATGAGACATATTTGGCTAAACTGATGACATAATATACAAAGAAACTGTTAACTCCAACTGATGATTATAAAGTTGAGGATAAATATACCTGAAAATGAGGACTGTGTTGTGGTTGGCGCATAGCTTGCCTGGGAGTATGTCGTCACAGCAGGCGATGTTGTGGCTGGGTACACGTATGCTGTTGTCGTCACCTGTACTGCAGGCTGCGCTTTGGGTTGGGCAAGTTGTCTTTGAGCTGTGTTGTAGGAGGAACTCGTACTGTAGGCCGGTTTGGCTTTGGAGGGAACGACTCTTGTGTGTTATTGTTTATTACTGATGAAAACTTTACTGCTTGACTGAACACACAACACTGAAGATGGAACTGAACGGCATGCGGTAGACGTGTAACAAAACACACTGACTTTCAGTAACATAAGGCCTTCATAAAAACACTTGACACAAGACAACCTCTGGTTCAACATTTCACCCTCTGCATCACTTTTGTCTTTTGAATCAAAAACACTAAAAATATTAATGGCACCTTTATTTGTAGGATTAATATTTGAATGTATCAAAACAGTAACATCCAAATTACAAGTCAACCATTATACAAAGTGACGGTGGCTAGAAGCAACTTGGATTTTGGAGCTCCAATTTATTCGAAACGAATTTGACTACTCAATTTACTTGTACTCATTTGAACACACATGAGAACATTTTTTAACACTTCAGCAGTGTCCACAAGGTATCAGTTATAAAATATCAGTAGTTAAACCAAGCCAACTACTTGGCAACAATTTTGCACAGGCGTCTGTCACAAGACTGCTCTAAAACTGCTTACTGTATCTACATGTTCTACAGCAAACTTCCCACAGAAGATGAGATTCTTCAAGGATTAAAACTAAATGCCAAACATGAAAACTTTTCCCCAACAAAACTACACAACAGGACCTAAACTGTGACTGACATTAATGTTATAGACTACAGGAAAGCGTGCAGAGAGTTGCAGCCTGCTGATACTGATTGCCACTGCATTGTTACACAACTACACGAAGGAATCACTCATCACTATCAGACATAATATGGCACAATACCTGCTTGATAATGCGTCTCTGCTGCTGTATATGCAGTAGCTTGCGCCGGTTGGTAGTACGCTTTGGTTTGATCATACGTCACTGCAGGCTACAACAAATCGTTCAAACATGACATTTATCGACTGAATTCATAAAGCTTTTCTCTAAATTGAAATGTGTAAGACAATGCACCATTGGTGAGCGAGGGATATAATTCTACACTACGCATCTGAATACTCCAGTTTATCTTGGTGTGCTGCAAGACCAAGTCTATACCCAATTATGAACAATATACTGAGACATGGCCCTCTGAAAAAAGCTGTAATATTCATTACTAATAAGACCATATTAACAAAACACATTTAAATATGCATCATATATAGTCTGTTTGGCTCAAAAGCAGACCAATGAATTGCAATCTATCTAAAAAATTAATATCCGTAATGAACATAAAATACTCATTGAAATGTTGATAATGAACAAAATATCATACCAGCTCTATGAAGTTTTTTTCTGAATTTTGTCCTAAACAAAAAAAAAAGATTAACAAACTGTGATTAAAATATTGACACAGTTCAAAATTTCCTATGAGGGTGGAGTGTAGAGAAAGGGACAGCCAAGTGTTCGAGAAGCACAAGTGCTGGCAAAGTAATTTAACCATTAACCTGTGCTGTGCCATCTCCATCGTTTCTCGCACACCTGCCACAAACTCACAGAGTTGGCATGATGTTCTGATCATGATCGATCAACGTTTCATTGTGTATTTATGTTTATTTGTTTTCATTCAAGTTAGACTGCAATTAATGGGTCCGCTTTCATGCCAAACAGGCTATACAAGTGTTTTAAATTAACTTAAACAATAAAATATAAAAAGGATAGCAAGTACTTCACCATGTTCACTGCCCCTTTTTTAGCCAATAGCCCCAATAATACAATAACATTTGATATCAAGGTTCAAATCCATTAATACAATTGGAATGACAGGAGCATTTACCACCTTTTCTATATCTCTCTAACCATGTTCATGTGTTGCTAAATGTTCCAAAAACAACTCTTTAATACGGTAAATGGAACACTACTTCAACAGAGAATGGCACACTTTCCCTAATTTCTAACACACTGTTAGCCTTGTGCTGAAAGGAGAGAGAATGTGTGTTAAAACACCACATTCAGCAATATTCCAGTAGTATGATGGCTCTCTCTAAATAACTGGGTGACAATCCTGGGATCAGTAGCATGAGCCTCGACCTATGCAATTAAGATACGATGACATGTCAACAAAGTCAGCAATCCTGACCAAACAATGTCGTCATTGTCAGTTGTGACAAGGACGGGTTGCTGAAGACCAAGTTCTTGGTGTTTTTACCAGGTATAAAATATTAAAACATGATTAAGTTTAGTCAGCTAGCTTACCGTGACTGCTACTTGTGTGCGTGTTGTGTAGGCATACTGAGGTGCTGCATGAGCTGCTTGGTAGCTCTCGTAGGCCTGGGCAGCTCGGGGAGCTGCAGTTGCGTAGGCAGCCTGTGGTGCTGCTGCTACATATGCAGTTTGAGCTGTTGGGTAAGCAGTGGCCGGCTGGGCTGCATTAGCTACTGGGTAGACAAAATGAGCCATCCTCCTTCTGGAATATAACAAGGAAACATGCACACACTACTTCCAATGTTGTTCAACATAATCTTAAACAAATATCACATTACCATGGTTTGTACGTTCCATGCATTCAGTATTCCATGCATTCACAAGATGTAGTAGGGGAACCATAAACTGAAGGCCTTGAACCATTTATATGCATCAGGTACATTTCTATGTTTGAAATAATGGTATAATTTATTTTGATCTAGTGAATTGGGGCGAGTCCTTTAATTGTTAACTTAACAAGGACAAGCCTAATGATTTAACATTCTCAAAACACTGCATTATGACAATGCAGAGAGACTGCATTCAATGTTATTGAATGATGTGTAGTGGGTTCGTATTTTCTCAGTGTGAGGAAACTTTGAACATCTCAACACAATAACTAAGATTAACAAAAGGTTACTGTTCAAATTATTCAATTAACTGATTTTAGTTTCGAAAGTATATATGAAAGGAAAGGTTAGATAGGTTAGATACACAAAGGATAATAGCCTAAATGTACCGTAAAGTGACTACTGATAATCGGTGTTTTTTTCACACAATACCTCACAAAATGAGAAGTGTCTCAACTATGTCCCAAGACGTATATCAGCATGATCGCAACACATTCTCCAAATGGGACAAGCATTCAAATCTCGAGCCATAAAATATATCCGTTTCCAAACCACGAAATCATTTGCTATTAGTCGAGGTCAAGTTAACTTACTTATTGTGATTTCCGTTAAGTATTAATCAGGCATTCTACCTGATCTGAAGTGTGATGCATAGATATATTTCCGCAGACAATCCGGGCAACGACCTTTGTTGGAAATAGATTTGCAACATTACCAATCAACACAAGCCTGCAATAACAACAAAGCACGCACTGGGTCACGTGACTTGCCATTTTATCCGGCGTGCATCCGCCATTTTCGTTGGCAGCGTGTTTACGAATTTCCATCAAGACATTCCCTACTAGCTCGCACGACGATTTACAATACTGATCTCTAATTAACACATCTCACTTCAAAAGAAAACACTACTCGGTAGCACGACCGACGAAGGCAAAGCACATGTTACTCAAGTTTCATAATGCACGTCGATCGTTTCCACCTTATAAGTTCCTCATGGCTCCTACATATTGTAGTCAACCAAAAAGATGTATAAACATTAAAATAGCGCATGAGCTACACTATAACAATACGCACCACTAGGGATTGTTGAAATCCTTTGTTTATCAGTGTTAATAATATCCGTCGAGTTTCATCAGCACACGTTTCAACAAAAATCTTAGCTGGCTGGTGCCGTGTGCAAAGGTCACGTGATGTTGTTACATACTCGCTTCCTTGCTAGGTTACTGATAACATGTCCAATGGCGACTCCTTCACCACTGTAAGGAGATCGTATATAGTCATTGCAAGCCTGGAGCAAAAACTGGTATTTGTCTTATATTTATAAATGTGATGTCAGAAGCTGTCATCGATTTCACTAAAATATGTGATTGCATTTTAACAACAATCTCAGAAATGTACAGAAATGTACACATGGTAAAATACAGGGGTGTAAATCCCAATATTTCCTGAATGTTAAAAGTTGGTCACGTGGATCATCGTCTGCATCTGCGAAACATTTTATCAATATTTAATGCTAAAGACTTGAGACTCTCAAATTACACAGTGACGTCTGTTCATCGGTTTACCTTGTGCTAGATGGGTCAAACGCTATCCACCTTGCGCCACAAGGTTTAAAATATCAATCCCAGCTGAACGTAATTTGTGTTTACATCAGATGATAGTTGAGAAAAACAGATAAATTAGATAGGTAAAACCAGGGAGCCTATATAGAGAGGGGAGTGGAAACTCCTCGAAAAACCGCTGAGCGTATGTCTCGCTTTGTCACGTGACCAGTGGAGACAATATGGCGGCAGCTTAGTATTAAAGATTGAGCTCGGTTCATTTTCAACAGCTGATTACATTCGCTGAGTGTTGTGACAACTCGGATCCTACACGTAGAACATAAGTCACCTGTTCTGTTACTTCAGTTCTAGTCACATATTTGTAATTAGTGTCAGTATAAGAAAATATGTTTGTAGTAAAGTTTCATGTCGGCATCTTGTAACTCTCTGGCTTCAATTATCGGTACACAGCGAAGATAGACTGAGTTTCGTCAATAAAAGCTTCTTTCACACATTCCTTTATGTTTTAGCAGGAAATTATACCTTTAGTTGAAAGGTATCTGCAAGCAATAGTGATAGTTTTGTGACTTAAAAACATGTTGGGGTTTAATTGGGGTGTGTGAAAAATGTGGCAGATCGCCGATCTGATCTGATGCGCCATTGAAATACTACACGCCGTTGTTTGAAGTGTGTCTAGATATTGCTCAACACCGTCTTTCACATACACCTTTAATTTTTATGAGGGGAATTTACCATCAGGCGAAAGGTGTTTGCTGGTAATAGTGATAGTTTCATAATCTAAAATAAATTGTTAGGACGTACTTGAGGTGTGTGAAATATGTGCCATCTCGCCGACCTGATCCGATCCGCCATTGAAATATTGCACGGCGTTGTTTGAGTGCTTTTGTTTCAGCTTCAAAAACTTCATTCACATACACCTTTAATTTCCATTAGGGGAACATACCATCTAGTGAAAGGTGTTTGGAAGTAATAGTGCTAATTTTATAATTTAAAAAAAATCGGTAGGGTGTTTTTGAGGTGTTGAAAAATGTGCCATCTCGCGGATCTGTTCTGATCCGCCATTGAAATAGTATAACTTTGAGTGTTTCTAGTTATTGCTCCAAAACCTCTTTCACATGCACCTTAAATATTTATGAGGGGAATATACAATGACCCGAAAGGTGTTTGCAGGTAATGTTTATAATTTGATAATCTAAACATATTGTTAGGATTTATTTGAGGTGTGTGAAAAACGTGTCATCTCGCTGATCTGTTCTGATCCGCCATTGAAATACTACACAGCATTTTTTGAGTGTTTCTAGTTATTGCTCAAAAAACTTCTTTCACACACACCTTTAATTTCTGTTAGGGAAAAAAGTTCCATCTGGTGAGAGGTGTTTGGGAGTGAGTGAGTGAGTGTGTGAGTTTAGTTTTACGTCGCACTTAGCAATATTCCAGCTATATGGCGACGGTCTGTAAATAATCGAGTCTGAACCAGACAATCCAGTGATCAACAACATGAGCATCGATCTGCGCAATGGGGAACCGATGACATGTGTCAACCAAGTCAGCTAGTCTGACCACCCGATCCCCTTAGTCGCCTCTTACGACAAGCCTAGTCACCTTTTATGGCAAGCATGGGTTGCTGAAGGCCTATTCTACCCCGGGACCTTCACGGGTCTGTTTGGAAGTAATAGTGATGATTTTATGAATTAAAAAAAAAAAAATAAAAAAATAAAAAAATTGGTAGGGTGTATACAGTCACAAGTATTTCATGTGTGTGAAAAATATGACATATCGTTGATCTGATCTGATCACTCATTACTACTAATGTGTTTAGTCGTCCTAAAATTCATTTCTTTCAAATACACCTCTAAGTATTGAGGGGAATATTCTATCTGGTGAAAGTGTGAGGTATGACATATCTGATCTGTTCTAATCTGCCATGGATGCCTTTGATGCTTGAATGTTTTAGTTCTGAAACTATTGTTGATATTTGACAAAACTGCAAAGGACTTTTTAACGCTTTGTGATGGTTTTAAACTGTCTGTTTTTTTAGGGGGGAGTGACTGTGTCAGTTGACATTCTGTCAGTATCCATGCAATTGCGCACATGCAGGAAGACATCTGGTCATCTTCATTAACTGCCCTCTTAAAAAAAATAATTTCGACTTTGCCACGACCGTCCATTTGTCCATTATAGACTGAGTGTCTGTAAGAATGAGAGTGACTGAATCTACAACTCATTAACATGTGCTTAACTTTCCAAACTGTATTCCTGAAGGAAAAAGAAATAAAAATGTGTTCCTCCCTCGTCACATTTTTTCTATCAAAAATTAAAAATCAAAGTCTTACTCGTCACTTTTGAAAAGAATGTGCCTGAAAAACATATTTTTATGCAGCCTAAGCATTCCACACAAACAGAAAACCACTGAAACATAATGAGACATTTTAATTGTGTAGCAGGTCATTTCAAATACATATAATAACATAACAACCTTTAGTTTGCCATTTGGCCATCAGGGCTTGCTGCCACTTGCAGTCTTTAAAGTCTGCATACCCATTTTGTTGAAATCAAAAAAATAAAAACAAAATAGTCTTCATTGTAGAGAGTTTCACAGTCCCTACAAAATCCATTAGTGAAGTGTATGGAGCACAGAGAAGTTTACATTAGTTATAGACTGCTGACATTCCTATGCGGCACTGAATATATAATACTATGAAGTGAAACTGGAAGTTATCCTAACATGAGGGATCAAGGATAATTCCTGAACATTAATACAAATTATGGGCACGATGCTAGTTGAAAAGAAATGAGATCTAATTGACAGAAGACCACATGGGCCTGCAGATAACTGAAACTGTTGGCCTGATACATTAACAACCGACGCTGGGCCTCTGGGCTGGCGATCGTTTCGAACGCTGTATCAAAATTGTCACATAAACAGAGAGTCTTTGAACAAGGCAATGTGTAAACACATTCTCAAGTCCTCTCATTAATCCACACATGCATCATTCGGCGACAGGAAGTGTAACCAGCTTGTTGTGACAACATTCAGGGGAGCCTACTCCAATTTACCGAGTATTACTCCGGGAGATGCCGAGAGTTTCCGACAGTAAACTGGTTGAAATACTGTTAAGCGCAGCCGATTTGCGCTGAGAACAAACCAAGTCGACGTGTGCAGTGGAGCATGACGAGGCACACGTTAATTAGTACAAATGGTAAGGAAAGCTAGCGAGTGACCAATCCCTGTTATAGAGTATCCCTGGTAAAACGGAAACATTTTAAATGTTATGTTACGGTGATTAGCAGTTCTTATAAAAAGAATTCCATTATGTATCAGGGATGTGAACTGGTAAATAAAATGAACGAGTGTTCTTTTATGTCACTCTCGTCAATATTCCACCCAACATTACGACTGATTGTATAAACAAAGTCCCACACTGTCCTTGGTATGACAACACAAGTGATAAAGATCCAAATTTGAACACCACGTAACCACTCCAGTGTGGAAATGGGAACGTCGTCGCATTCTTCCGTATAACCTTGACCTTATCATCATGGATGCTCAACTGATTTGTGCTCCTATACTGAAGTAAACCGTTTATAATTTTATGCCTTTCATTTGGCATTAGGACACACCCGGTCTCATGGAAAATTCCCTCGTACGCGAGAGTTATGCTATATCTAGTGGGTTTGGATCGGGGCAGAATATTTTTGTTGTTGTCCTTTTGTTGTTGTTGTTGTTTTTTTTATTGGTTTTTTTTGGATGGGTTTGGTTGTTTTTTTGTTTTGTTTTTGGGGGTTTTTTTGTTTTGTTTTTTAAACCTGAAATAAATCCCATCTTCTATTAATCCACTCACCCACTCGCCTTTTGCCCAGGTTGCCTCTGTTGGCCTGTGAACCTCGTTCAGTTTCTCTGTTGTTTAAAGTCTCATTATTCCAACTCTGTGACGTTGGTCCATAAATAGCCGAGAAAGGATCAGACAAACCAGTGATTAATGTTGTAAACATCCCATACCGCCGGGATATGATAAGGCAAGAGAACATGTCGGGTACGGATCACGAAGTCCCTGAAGCTGTGTGGTGTAAGCGCAGGTAGCTCCCCAGATCCAGTTCTAAACCCGAATCTCACACATCACGAGTTTTTGCCTGCAAGATACCGTTGAAGGTTATGTGAAGCTGAGATACCGTCGGCTATGCAACGTTACACACAGAAACAAGATACTGGGGGAAGTGAATTCCCCAGCTCTCACTGTCTCCTGGTTCCTGAATACTCGCCCTCGATCAGGCATTACGGTGTGTATCGTGGGTGAGTTTGGCTTTACGCCGCTTCTAGCAACATCACAGCGGAGGAGATCGGAAATGGGCTTCACACACTGTAGCCATGTGGGGAAGCGAACCCGGACTTTCCGTGTGACGAGCGAACGCTAAAACAATCACCACTAGGCAACCCCACAGTCAGAAGGTGAGGATAGAGATAACATAAGCAAAATTTGGAAGTTAGTGACAAGTAATCCCATTCGTTGTTTGTTGCATAACACCACACTCCGTAATATTAGCAAATTATCGCACCCAGACAACAAAAAATTAGCATGTTATCTTGGGTAGCCTAGTGGTTAAAGCGTTCGCTTGTCACGCCCCAAACCCGACCCCCCGGGTACAATGCATGAGGCCTATTTCCTGAGGGTTTGCCTAGAACAGCCGCACCTTCTGGCAATATGGCTGTTCGAAGTCCCCATCTACTCGTTCTCCCTCCGCTTCTGACAAAGATGACAGTTTCATGTGTTCCTTTGAAATAACATGTACACCGCTACCAATCGCAATCGATCGCACATAGTGTTGGCGCACAAAGGTGCGACTTGTAGTAACAGTCACAGGCGGAACCAGGAATCTTCAAATTCCGAAAATGCCAAACATTCAATGTGGTCTTAGTTATTCAAAGGGGGTGGTGTTCGAAAACACACGAACGCACGCACGCACGCACACGCACGCACACGCACACGCTCACACACCACTCACGCCCACCCTGTAACTTCTCACAAACCAGTCATGCCTACAGGATGGTTGAATGAGTGTAGTTTTACAACGCTTTTATTAATATTTCAGCAATATCAAGCCATACAGCAGGGTTGAACATAAACTCAGTCATATCAACTGGTAATTCAAAAACCGGAAGTAAAGTAGGCCACACCATAGATATCAATCGTTTACCACTTAATAGAAATCTATGTATCGTTACTGACATGCAAAGAATCATGATCATTACGAATATGGGAATCGAACACACAGTCGTAGCCTTCTGTCTGACCAAGGGAGGTAACTCTACATTATGCCATTACAAATTTAACAATAACAAAAAAATAATTCCTTCTGACACGTTTATTCTTTTGTATATGTACATCTCCGCAAGCAGTCGCAACGCAAATTGTTTTTGTTTGCTGAAACACTCAACTATGTGAATAATAAATTAAAGTATATAATACACCCAACAGCGTAAATTAACTTGTGTTAAAGTAAGTACCAAATACATGAAGTCAGGGGTTATGTAGTCTATCTCCCGTCAGAATGTAAACTGGAATATTGCTGAGTGTGGCGTTAAATAACAAACGAATCAAACTAATGTTGTCTTTCATATGAAGAACGTGTTTTCCTACGGACGTTCCCAGGAGTATGATAGAATTGACACCAGACAGGTTGGTTTAAAGATTTGATTTGGACAGTTATAAATACTCACCTTCGAAGTCACTGTTTCTGAGGGAAATGTGTCATTCGTAACTACTCGCCTCTTTCCGTGACCTACGTTATCCGGCTTGCCGGAATGACACGAGTAGTTACGAATGGGAAATTGGTACGGACACGCCTACGACATCCCATTCCTACAACACTCAATTCAAATATTATATCTTTAAACACTGTCCGCGAGACAGGGGAAACCATCTCTGGATTTTGTTAGTTAAGACATTTTATTTTGGAAATAGCGTTCCGCCCTTTACTGTTGGATGAATCATTAATTATACCTTTCCTGTCCATGAAAATGTGAAGAAGATTGCTGATACAGCGTATGACTCTGTTGACAACCATGTATTGTCTAAACGGGTGCGATTCATGAAGTTTCGGATAAGAATCGTTTTCAGTAACCCATGCATGTAAAGTAAGAGGCGGTTATCGGGATCGGGTGGTCAGACTCGCTGACTTGGTTGACACGTCATCGTATCCTAGATCGATACCCATGCTGTTGAACACTGGATTGTGTGGTCCAGAATCGATTTTTTTCAGACCGCCGTCATATAGCTGGAATATTGCTAAACTAAACTCACTCACTCATGACACGAATGGGTTCGTGAGTTTGGTTTTACGACGCTTTTAGCAAAATCACGGCGAGGGACACCGCTTTGTACATTGCACCCAAGTGGGGTATAGAATCAGGATCCTCGGCGCCATGAACGAACTCTTTAATCTAGAGGGTGTACACGAATGATAATCACATCCAAATGATAATCTTATTACACATGTAAAACGTATGTCCATTTGATGAATTCGCACAATTTGCTTTCACAACACTAGTGGAGGGTACTGGTTCTTTAAACGTTAATCTCGACCAATTTAGTTTCACAATCCCAAATATTTCCGGTGTTAGAGCCCCACCCAGTTACATAGTAGCGTGTCGGAGTAGACACAGCATACAACACAGTCGAGATGAGTTGGTAATGAGTACATATGAACAGCTTCAACATGACTGGCACGGTGGTCAATATCAGCTATAACCTATAGCGAAACAAACGTTATTCCTGCAATCATGGTAATGGGCACGTGGTCAGCCATTCCGAACATACCGAGATATATGTTAAAGGTCATATTGCGCTCCTCGCTTGTCCGAAACTTGAAACCCGAACCTTACGCTTCTAGTCATGTGTGTGCTTATGTAAAACCGTTTCACGAGCTGTTTGTGAGGATGTATGTGTATTGCAGCTTTAAAAAGTGATCCCTCAAATACACCTGTTTGTACTCAAAATTTACAACGTAAATATCATGACCGGAAAATGGTTTTTAGTTTCTGTGAATAAATGTGCGAAGCCGTTATCTCGTCATATGTATTAGCCGGCAATCGCATGATGTTGTATGCAACTAAAAGAATAAGGTTTTACACCATTTGAACAATCTACTAGCATTATTAAGGCCATAGAAATGAAATAATTCCTCAATCTTCCTTCCCACAAGCAGACGGGGTAGTAGTAATCGATGCCAAAAACCAACACCGTATCTACTAACCTTGCCTGATTCCCAGTCGTAAAATATTCGTGTTTTTCCGGTCACGGAAAGAGGCGAGTAGTTACTAACAGCCTGATTCCCTGGGTATAAAAGCGCAGGCTATTCAGGAAACCTCTCTGGTGTAGCGCGTACGCAGCCTGGACAGAAAACCATTTTCGAAGCGCTCTTAGCGCTAAGATAGTCGTAAGTTAATATTAGTGCATGGCACGCGCGACTGTCATCGCGTGGGCACATCTGGGTCATTGCACATTACATGTGATATAAAATCGTGTATCATACGGACACCAACAACGCAGGTCCGAGAGAGGCGCCATAGTGAAAACTACTAAAGCCTGCTACCAATCTAAAATCAACAGCTGTTGTATGTATGTTTATTTGTTGACAATCATTAATAACGACAAGGGAATAGGTTATAAAACAAGGTTATAAAACGTGTCAAGCCAATGAACTGAATACAGGGAAAGCGCTGTGACTCATCCTCAAATTACGTATATCACTTTAATATGGCAAATACCAAATGAGAAAGCACGCAGTTATGTAATGAACATATGGCCTTTGGGATCTATACGTGACGGTAATCGTTGCTTTTTATCTCGCTGATGAGGTACAATTGATGGATATCTGCAGGAAAATTTAAACGATGTTTTGTAGCGAGAAACAACATTAACCGTCATTACAGCAAGCTTGTAGTGAACGCCCAGCTAGCGACCTATTTCAGAGTGGATATATGTGACCTCAGGGACACACAGTCCTGATGAGTGAGTGAGTGTGAATGAGTGAGTGAGTGTTTATGGTTTTCGATATATTCCAGCAATATCACGACAGAGGACGCCGGAAATGGGCTTCACACATTGGACCCATGTGGGGAATCGAACCTGGGCCTTCAGCTTGGCGAACAGAAGCTTTAACCATTGGGCTACCCCACCGTCTCTGATCGTGAAGAAATCCCATCAAGGGTATGCAGTATTATTTCCACGTTACGTACTATTAATATCCTTGAATCTATATTAGTTGCGTTACGTCGCTTTTAGCTGTGTTCCATCAGAATTAGGCTTCACATAAAACCCACGTGGAGAATCGAACACGGACCATTGGCGTGACCAACGCTTTAACCACTATGCTTTAGGACCCATGACCCTATAATAAGATTATTGGGCGAATGTGCATGGTAGTCAATGACAACACACAAACACAATGGACAACCAATGTTTCATTTTTCAGAATATAATTTGTTCATCAAACACATACATATACATCGATAAATTTTCTTGAAGTAGAATGGCGCTATTTCGCGGCTTTGCATGAACAAGAAACTATGCTTCAACGTTGTCAACATACACGTTTCTCATTTATTTAAAACACAAACATACTTGTTATGTGGTACAGTGGCATTAACTGGACTGACATAAAGATGCAGCATATGTTTGCAGTCAACTAAATTAGACTTTCCGGCTTAGAAATTTGCTGGATCTTCCATTACTTTAAAAGTAGTCCCCCTTTAATGTGGAGTCATCACTACAGTTTACCGTTACCCGGCTCACCAGCTTTAAACCGAGTACGAACCGAGCACCAGAAGGAGTGAATATGGCTTCACACCGCCTTTAGCAATATTCCAGCAATATCACGGCGGGAGACACCAGAAATGGGCCTCACGCATTGTATCGATGTGGGGAATCGAAGCCGTGTCTTCAGAGTGACGTGTGGATTCTTTAACCACTATAGGCTACCCATCGCCCCTCAGATCACCTGAAACCTCTTCTTGTCGTTACAGACGGTAACTGACTGCGTCAGGCTGACTTGGAATTTTGAGTGTCAGCGTGCCCCACGTGGAAGTTGTTCACTATTTCGCTCACTGGTTTGTCTGACCCTCATTGTATGCAGGACGTATAAAATATCTAGAATACTGCCTGCGCGCTTGGGCCTAGGTTCCATCAACAAACACACAAACAGTGACTACACGAATCGTCCTCGCCATAGCTGCCCCGATAGATTAGAGCCCATTAAAGCGTGTGTGGTACGAAACAGGTCGATTAATTAAACGAGGGCGTCAGCATGTAAAGATAAAGATAATTCACCTTGTTGTATTTATAAGAAAACAACACACAGATGGTGGAGGCGATGTTGCTGAAACATTATTTGTTTTACACTATACAACGTTTCTTGTAGTATGACTATAGACGGGAGTATGATCAGAATGAGCCTGTCACCCATGGCATGTAGGCAATCAACACTTGCATGACTGACGGAGATATATCTACATGGACGATGCCTATAGAACAACTGCATAAGATACGAACACAATGAATTATATAATACAACGTAATCGCTATGACACATTTTTACAATGCAATATGATTTATGTAATGTAAACATGGATATATATCATTATTGTCTTACGAACCATATTTCTGGTATCCCCCGCCGTGATATTGCTGGGATACTGCTAAAAGAGGCGTAAAACTACACTCAGTTACCAAAAGTATGAGTGAGTGAGTATTGTTTACGCCACCTTTAGCAATATTCTACCTATATCACGACAGGGAACACCAGAAATTGGCTTCACACACTGTACCCATGTGGGGAATCAAACCCGCATCTTCAGCATGATGAGCAAACACTGTAACCACTAGGCTACCAGACAGCCAAATCATGTAGTCAAATGGGAAACTGAATCAGTATTTGTTTCAGTTTTGATCTCAGTTTTGCTCCGTAAATAACTCCAAAGTGCGGTAATGGTTTAGGCACCGTAATGAGTTAACGCCGTTTCGTGTAGCGAGCTACCGGTCTGACATGGCGGGATATATTGGTACTCTCTTGCTACAGAAAGTATGTGGCATTTTATATCTTAGGTTTCTAATTAGACAAAACTCTTCCATATGAAAAACACATGAGCAGCGGGAAGCAGTTTGAGACTTACGCGAGTCCCTTAAAATCGTATTAAGTAAAACTGTAACTGAAACGAATGCTTTTGGAAGCGAGATTATGACCAGGGTCCTAGAAGCCACTCCAGTTACACGATCCTCGCAAGTCCAGGTTAATGGGTAGGAAATACGATCATCTTAGAGTTACGACCGCTTTGAGGAACGGGAGCAGGGTTTCCATTGTCATATACATAATGTCTTAAATTCGACGTGGAGTATGGTAGTTCCAATGAAGGAACTGCCATGTGAGCTAACTTTGGCCCCGTCCCACAAAGCGTTACAACAACTGGAAGCCAATGTCAGAGCTTAGGAGTTTTGTGGAACGGGTCCCACAGTCTTGCGGTCCCGATTTATGCCACAGGGCCCAATGCCCGTCCACAAAGCACTACCACTAACGCACGTCTCACCCATGTCTGCCTTACCAAAATACGAAAATAGCAAGTGAAAATTGTTTTAGCAAGTCAAAATTTCCTAGTTCCTTCTAATATACTTAAAGAAAATTTAACAATGCTTCTTTTTACAAATTTTACATTCACGTCAGAGACGGGTTATCATAAGATTGGCTAGGGTCGCGAGTACATGATTTATGAATTAGCTCGTTTAATCAACGATGAGCATGAGAGTAATTCAACAAATTTAGACACCTTTTTCACATGACACATTATCAGGCCTCGTAAAGACTGCTAGGCTATGATTTCACAGAGCATTGCACACAGGGAGAAACAGGATGCACCCGTCATTTCCCAATATGCATGAGCAGGCCGGAACAACAACACATGTTATCGAGTAGACTATTCACATCCACTGTGTTTTCATCGCATGACTTGACTGACGACAGATGATACGTGACCAAAGTCATCGTTGGCGACGTCAGTACAGTCACCGAAGTCTTCAGATCAGTGACACGTCACTGCATACAGAATGTCGTGACGTCATAAAGACGCTGATGAACTAGCCACATTTCTGGAAGGCACTTACAGCATGTATGTATATGGACTGTCTGCGTCTTATCACTTAGTGCACATGGCATCATCGCCACGGACAAAGAAGCTTCGTCAGTTAAATATCTTAAACAGTTTGTTGAATGTTGTTGGGGTTTTCTTGGCTGTATTCTTTTCCTCCTTGCGATCAGATGTTCCCCTGGGTGACTTGGGCCTGCGAGATGAAGCAAAGAATGCCGCCTTGTCCTCCGATATAACTAGCGGCTGTAGCACGTGACCATATTTTTCCTGGTGAATGTCCTGCAGCACGCGCTGAAACACGCCCTCCACGTGCTCAAACTCCTCTGCTGCTGTCGTCTCGAAGAACGAACAGTCCACCTCTGCGGCCAGACTGGCGCCTTCAGCCTTGCTGATCTGTCTGAAATACACAGACAGTTGGCTTTATTTAAGACGAAAATGTGGGGACTAAGAATATGCATGGTCTATGTGACCGCACACCACTTCACAATGTTTAGTGTCAGTGTGAGATTCATACAGACAGAACTCGAACAAATAATATCTCCATAGTCACGATACATTTCCACGAAATCCGAACCATCTTTGCCTTCCGATTATATGTGAGTGGTTTTTATGAAGCAATCAATCAGTGATGGTACTAGTTGTTCTCGAGAAAATAATGTAGGAACACTTTACTTACACTTTTACCATAGTTTTAGCTACTTCCGGTTGTTGTATATAGGAGCCTAAAGCTCTTAATCCTAAACTTAAGTTTCCTTCCGATCATGCGTAGAAACTAGTTTAGTGGTACCGGTATAAGTAAATCTACAGAAACTGTGCGTGTCCTGTCCCAAATAGAATGGGTCGAGAGCGACAGGCATGAAAAGATGAGGCATTAATCCACCTGTATAAGCACTGAGGATGGACGCCTGTCAAACAAATGTTCACAATCGACCATCAGTATGTTTGAGGCAGCAGTCTTTTTTCTGAGAAACCGTTTATCAGTGCTGTTCTTCATAAAGTAGGATTCAAGAATTATTAAGTCTCCAGACTAAAATTCGAACAATGACGGCAAAGAATGGCAAGCGTATTCGCAATGACATCACAGAGGGCTCGTATGAGCTCGTAATGTGTATACCTGGATCAACATGCCACTGAAACTGACAATGTCCCATATCAAAATGAGACATTTAGGCTTCACCATTCCAAAGCTGGAGCTTATCTAAATGATGGTTAATACCAAATTTAGTATAACCTCGTGAGTGTTTATGGGGTTTTCTACTTCTCGACCTTGATTTCCGGCGAAAATTCTAACGAATCGTTAAAGCAGACAGTTAAAAGTGTTGGGTTCACAGGCTGGATATCTGATGGAAACATTATCTCGTTTCGCCTTTAGGAGAAATGAACGGTGTGTCGATGAAAGCGACCCTCGACCTATTCGTCGTCAAAAAATAATAAATAATAATAATCCTGACAAGTAGATGGTCTGGAATCACCATTAATTGAGGTCCCTAACTTGCACGTGAGAGGGTTTGGGGGATGACAGGCAGATCCAAACTGGGTCGCTAGACATCGCCTGTTGATAACCAGTAGTTGCCTACCTGTATCTCTCCAGATCAATCTTGTTGCCGACTAGGGCGACCGGACATTCTCTCGACGTATTCTTCAGATGCTGTGTGACCAGTTCCAGATACTCTCGGGCCTTGTCGAAACTCTGTCTGCTGGTGATACTGTACACCACCAGGAAGCCGTCTGCCCACTTCAGATAGCGCATTGCCTCGCTGTCGTCCTGGCGGAAAAAGGAGATATGGATGAGGCAGGGCGCATGTCATGGTTCGAGGAGTCTGATATCCCTATGGCCCAACCTAAGGTTTTACTTGTGGAGACTGTAAACGTGTAATACTAACGTAAAACTGTTTTTTCATATATGCAGAAACGCATCCCAAAATCCTTCCGTTACCAAAATTTCACAAAAGTTTGTAAAATCACAATATAAACGTAAAAAAACGACCTAAGATTTCCGACGGAAAAACGCGACAGTTAACGAGCAGAGGTGGTATCACGTGATATGACGTCAAATGTGACTATTGCCGGAAGCTTCGTCTTTGGTTCTCTTTGACAACAGTGACCGTAATGGCAGAAGCTCAAACAACGGGAACTGTCAACGCGTTTAAGACGTAAATAGGCATAATTTGTAATTAAAAATGTGGGTATATGTTTCTGATGACTTCATCTTTCAAACGGCAAATTCTTGCATTTCTCTCATATTCTCCTTCAAAGGATTAGCACTGTTGGTACTGTGGGGACATTGAAATGACGAACATAGACACTGCTAACTAGCGGTCTGTTAATATAAGCTTCAGGATGGTTCCTATTGCAAGAACACCTTTATGACTAATATTGGGACTAGTTTCTAAAAGTCTAGATGGACAACAGTAGCATTTCTACCACATAGACTAGTTTTCTGTCAGCCCAACCTTATCGTATACCAATTGCCTAAATCGATGCTCATGCTGTTGATCACGGGATTGTTTGGTCAAGACTTGATTATTTGCAGATCACTGCAATATAGCTAGATATGTGCTTAGCACAGCGATCAACAACAAACCACCAAAACGACAAAAATACTGCTTACAAACTCGGCTACACCTAGTTGCGGCAACATGGCAGTGTAAGTAAACTTGGTATTATTCGTTGCACTGTCATACCGAGACTCAGTTTAGCAGTGTAACGAATAGTGCTGATTCAAAATTTAGTTTGACTGGGCAACATGACGACAGGCATCTTACGGATGTACGTACGTACGTACGGACGGACGGAGCCTAATACTAATTGCTAATTGCGAGGGATCATAAGCGTCCATTCAGACATATCAAGATATTATCTGATATTATCCGTCTACAAGTAATGCTAAAGGTATAAACAAAACTGAAGGTGAGCAGAAGAAGGTCTCCTTTGAGGTCAGACTATGTTTAATACCTAATTCAAATCAGAATAACGCCCATGTAGTGTATCAACCAATCTTAACACAAGCAAAACCATTTGATGCTAAAGTACTGAATACTAGTTTACGCCTCTTCAGCCACGCCCAATCATATAGAGGCATCATACACCAAGAAGGCTTAAGACATTCTTACAACGGTACCAACGCGGGGGATCGAACCCTGTATTTCTGCGTGGCGAGCTAACGTTTTAACCACCAGGCTATCTCGTCAACCCTTTAAGCAACAATCCGGCCTAAAAGACATGAAAGCCTATCTCTTCACTTCACTCTGTCAAATATGTGCCGTCAATGCAAACTATTGCAGCAGGAACAAAAACACCCCATTTGGAGGAGTTGACTTCATTCACGTAACAGAGCCAAACATTCTCTGAATGTAGCGTATGATCATGCTAAGTGTCATGACACTTTGCCAGTGTCTATATTCGTCCTGCATATCGGTGTTCTCCCTGGGGATTCTAGGATACAGGTCTGAACTTCTCATACATCTGTGAGTAACCACGCATGAAGGCCGCAAGACGATCCAAAATGGCGGGAATCCAAGTACACTGCGTATCTCATCAATGGCCTCGAGTTAACGCAACAATTTGTAAACCTTTCTGTAATTAAGGTGAACGTCAGTGAAACTGTTCATACAGAAGACAAAAAGCGCTGTAAGTTTTTAGATCACCCGAATATTACTGAAGAGAAAACGAGATTACGTCAAAAAGCAAAACGCGTTGGCACAACATAAGCGACTCTTCGTAGTTAATGCAGGAAACGTTCAGTAATTAGTGCAATGACTCTTTCAATATGGCAGCCATGGTGACAGTATTAGCACCTTTCAGAGGCACCATTGGGGTTTGAAGACAGTGTGCAGATTGAGGTATATGTGAAGAGGACATGGCTCCATAGGGTGAAAAATACACTGATATACAAAAAAGTCATCTACTTTTTTACCTAATGAAGGAATGGCTGATTCATAGGGGGAAACATGCAATATGACTGCCATGGCTGCCATTATTAAAATGGGATTTGAGTTCTTCGCACAAAGATTTGAGTCACCATTCTTTCCACTGTTAGTATACAGTTTCAGTCACATAAAACAGGATGGGGGTGACATGTATCTCTACGTTTTGACAGCACTATAACAATACCCTCAGCTCTCACCACAGTGGTTGGTAGGTCTCAGATCGGCTCTACTCCCCCAACATCAAGCTATATGAGGCGTAAAACCCAAACCACTCACTCACTCACTCACTCACTCGCAAAGGTAACAGTAAAGATTTATGACGGTCAACACAATTCGGGGTGAGCATAAATAATCTGATACAAATTTGCTCTGTCACAGAGAAAGTTATTCGCCCTGTACCAGAAACAAAGTCCCCCTGTACTCAACCTCGCTCAGTCACATACACAAACTGACATAGACACAAGCTCGCCTTATCATATACACAAACCTGCTCTCTCTCAGACACAAAATCGTAGTCTCACTGTCATCGACACAAACTCACCCTATCATAGACACAAACTGATTTCGTCATAGACACAAACTCACCCTGTTCTTGACACAAATTCACCTTATCAGAGACACAAACTCACCCTGTCCTAGACTCAAACTCTCCCTGTTTTAGACTCAAACTCTCCCTGTCCTAGACTCAAACGTTCCCTGTCCTAGACTCAAACTTTCCTTGTTCTAGACACCCTGTACTCACACAACAAATAATCCCTCACAATATTCCATACAAATCACACCGACACAATACAAACTCACAATGTTCTAGACACAAACATTTCAGTAGGCGCATCTGGTCAAGAAAGCTCTTCACCATAAATCTCCAATACTATCCCGCGGTGTCGCTAAGCACAACCTTGATCGTTTATCCTGTTGAAATCTGTGGAAATGTTATGGTAAATGCTAAGGGTAGTGGTGCTCGACAAAGTGTGCAAGGTACACCATGATCTGAATGCTATTTTAAGCTGTGGTAAAATATTCCTCTGGGATACTTCCAAAACAACAAGTGCTTGAACTACATATTTGTTTTGGAAAGTCGCACTGCAGTTACGATGACACCACTGTTTGTATGAATAACACCTCCCATCAATGCCTAGCGAACAGGTGGTCGTCCCATCTACGTACGTAATATGCGCATGTGCAGTTCTACGCACACTAGCAGACACTTATGCAAGTTATACTATTTCTAGTACATGGTGTGATATGTATGCTGTCTGTGGTATTTACTGGTAGTAAAATATTAATAGTTCATGCTGCAGTGCGAAAAGCTACCAGTGTCATTATTATCATGTACCGCGAAACACAGATGGTTGTGTACCTCAGACCCCTTACTCTTTAACGTGTGCTATTTGCCTACACGACATCGAGCGTTCAACCTGCGTTACGAAATCTTGTCTCTTCTTTACTTGCTGATCGAAACAATGCATCACCTATGCAATGCTGCGCAAAAGCGCTGCAGCTCGCTTATTGGGTTCGTTTGGTACTAATAATCCATGGTTTGCTTGTTTGT
The DNA here is from genome assembly GCF_037392515.1 of Haliotis asinina. Classification (NCBI taxonomy): domain Eukaryota; kingdom Metazoa; phylum Mollusca; class Gastropoda; order Lepetellida; family Haliotidae; genus Haliotis; species Haliotis asinina. The sequence goes on from NC_090282.1 coordinate 76,070,559, forward strand.
TTGTTGTATAGCGCTACGCTCAGCAATATTTCAGTAGTATGGTGGCTGTTTGCAAATAATCCAGTCTGGACTAGACAATCCAGAGATCAACAGCATGAACATCGTTTTACACAGTTTGAATATGTGTCAACCAAGTCATCGAGCCTGACCACCTAATTCCGTTAGTCTTGCTTATTGTAACAATAAGAAAAATAGAAACAGCAGAATTATCGTTCAAAGATGTCGACTCGTTGGTTTGAAATTACCAAAGGAATAATTCAGGGAAGTAAAATATAAGCGTACCTACAGCATACTACCAAACACTTAATGCAGAAGATATTATCAGAGTACAAAATCAAATTGTTGAAAATATTACATGGATCTCTTGTAATCTATCCCAATAAGAGACAGCGTTGCCTGGTCGTGCTTCCATTTCCTGTGTGGTTCCATGTGTTTCACTTGACGTAATCACTAACTGTTAAAGTCATATGCATCATGTTATTGGAGTTGAGAAAACGGGGATACTGTTTACCGTGAATAAAAGCTAAAACTGCCAATTTGTTATGGCGCGAGCCCCATCTAATTGCAGACTGTCGAAAGTAATCTTTACTCGAGACACAATGCTATCTCGTTACATCACCTGGTTCGCTGTAGTCAGCTCGTAAGGAACTGAAGTATTTTAATTGCGTGTCACTTTCCGCAGGTCTGTTAGCTTGCAAACCTTGATATATATACTTTCCTCCGAGCATGCATGATATGTTACCTTATCACAGGTGTCCATGATATTGACAAGCAGCTCCTGTCCATCCCAGTCTTCATGCTTTGTGTACGTCCCCTCTGTAAACACACACGGAAGCGTTACCGCACTTTAACACTGAGAGCTGGAGTAGTGGGCATGGGCAGGCCAAGGAAACACGTGGAAGTGTTTCCTGACATTAACACCGACAGCTGGAGTAGTGGGCATGGGCAGGCCAAGGAAACACGTGGAAGTGTTTCCTGACATTAACACTGAGAGCTGGAGTAGTGGGCATGGGCAGGCCAAGGAAACACGTGGAAGTGTTTCCTGACATTAACACCGACAGCTGGAATAGTGGGAATGGGCAGGCCAAGGAAACACGTGGAAGTGTTTCCTGACATTAACACTGAGAGCTGAAGTAGTGGGCATGGACAGGCCAAGGAAACACGTGGAAGTGTTTCCTGACAGTAACACTGAGAGCTGGAGTAGTGGGCATGGGCAGGCCAAGGAAACACGTGGAAGTGTTTCCTGACTTTAACACTGAGAGCTGAAGTAGTGGGCATGGGCAGGCCAAGGAAACACGTGGAAGTGTTTCCTGACATTAACACCGACAGCTGGAGTAGTGGGCATGGGCAGGCCAAGGAAACACGTGGAAGTGTTTCCTGACATTAACACTGAGAGCTGGAGTAGTGGGCACGGGCAGGCCAATGAAACACGTGGAAGTGTTTCCTGACTTTAACACTGAGAGCTGGAGTAGTGGGCATGGGCAGGCCAAGGAAACACGTGGAAGTGTTTCCTGACATTAACACCGACAGCTGGAGTAGTGGGCATGGGCAGGCCAAGGAAACACGTGGAAGTGTTTCCTGACTTTAACACTGAGAGCTGGAGTAGTGGGCATGGGCAGGCCAAGGAAACACGTGGAAGTGTTTCCTGACATTAACACCGACAGCTGGAGTAGTGGGCATGGGCAGGCCAAGGAAACACGTGGAAGTGTTTCCTGACATTAACACCGACAGCTGGAGTAGTGGGCATGGGCAGGCCAAGGAAACACGTGGAAGTGTTTCCTGACATTAACACCGACAGCTGGAGTAGTGGGCATGAGCAGGCCAAGGAAACACGTGGAAGTGTTTCCTGACATTAACACCGACAGCTGGAGTAGTGGGCATGGACAGGCCAAGGAAACACGTGGAAGTGTTTCCTGACATTAACACTGAGAGCTGGAGTACTGGGCATGGGCAGGCCAAGGAAACACGTGGAAGTGTTTCCTGACTTTAACACTGAGAGCTGGAGTAGTGGGCATGGGCAGGCCAAGGAAACACGTGGAAGTGTTACCTGACATTAACACCGACAGCTGGAGTAGTGGGCATGGACAGGCCAAGGAAACACGTGGAAGTGTTTCCTGACATTAACACTGAGAGCTGGAGTACTGGGCATGGGCAGGCCAAGGAAACACGTGGAAGTGTTTCCTGACTTTAACACTGAGAGCTGGAGTAGTGGGCATGGGCAGGCCAAGGAAACACGTGGAAGTGTTACCTGACATTAACACCGACAGCTGGAGTAGTGGGAATGTTCAGGCCAAGGAAACACGTGGAAGTGTTACCTGACATTAACACCGAGAGCTGGAGTAGTGGGAATGTTCAGGCCAAGGAAACACGTGGAAGTGTTTCCTGACTTTAACACTGAGAGCTGGAGTAGTGGGCATGGGCAGGCCAAGGAAACACGTGGAAGTGTTACCTGACATTAACACCGACAGCTGGAGTAGTGGGAATGTTCAGGTCAAAGAAACACGTGGAAGTGTTACCTGACTTTAACACTGAGAGCTGGAGTAGTGGGCATGGGCAGGCCAAGGAAACACGTGGAAGTGTTTCCTGACATTAACACCGACAGCTGGAGTAGTGGGAATGTTCAGGCCAAGGAAACACGTGGAAGTGTTTCCTGACTTTAACACTGAGAGCTGGAGTAGTGGGCATGGGCAGGCCAAGGAAACACGTGGAAGTGTTTCCTGACATTAACACCGACAGCTGGAGTAGTGGGCATGGACAGGCCAAGGAAACACGTGGAAGTGTTTCCTGACATTAACACCGACAGCTGGAGTAGTGGGCATGGGCAGGCCAAGGAAACACGTGGAAGTGTTTCCTGACATTAACACCGACAGCTGGAGTAGTGGGCATGGGCAGGCCAAGGAAACACGTGGAAGTGTTTCCTGACATTAACACCGACAGCTGGAGTAGTGGGCATGGACAGGCCAAGGAAACACGTGGAAGTGCTTCCTGACATTAACACCGACAGCTGGAGTACTGGGCATGGGCAGGCCAAGGAAACACGTGGAAGTGTTTCCTGACTTTAACACTGAGAGCTGGAGTAGTGGGCATGGGCAGGCCAAGGAAACACGTGGAAGTGTTACCTGACATTAACACCGACAGCTGGAGTAGTGGGAATGTTCAGGCCAAGGAAACACGTGGAAGTGTTACCTGACATTAACACCGACAGCTGGAGTAGTGGGCATGGACAGGCCAAGGAAACACGTGGAAGTGTTTCCTGACATTAACACTGAGAGCTGGAGTAGTGGGCATGGGCAGGCCAAGGAAACACGTGGAAGTGTTTCCTGACTTTAACACTGAGAGCTGGAGTAGTGGGCATGGGCAGGCCAAGGAAACACGTGGAAGTGTTACCTGACATTAACACCGACAGCTGGAGTAGTGGGAATGTTCAGGCCAAGGAAACACGTGGAAGTGTTACCTGACATTAACACCGAGAGCTGGAGTAGTGGGAATGTTCAGGCCAAGGAAACACGTGGAAGTGTTTCCTGACTTTAACACCGAGAGCTGGAGTAGTGGGCATGGGCAGGCCAAGGAAACACGTGGAAGTGTTACCTGACATTAACACCGACAGCTGGAGTAGTGGGAATGTTCAGGTCAAAGAAACACGTGGAAGTGTTACCTGACATTAACACCGAGAGCTGGAGTAGTGGGAATGTTCAGGCCAAGGAAACACGTGGAAGTGTTACCTGACTTTAACACCGAGAGCTGGAGTAGTGGGAATGTTCAGGTCAAAGAAACACGTGGAAGTGTTACCTGACATTAACACCGAGAGCTGGAGTAGTGGGAATGTTCAGGTCAAAGAAACACGTGGAAGTGTTTCCTGACATTAACACCGAGAGCTGGAGTAGTGGGAATATTCAGGTCAAAGAAACACGTGGAAGTGTTTCCTGACATTAACACCGACAGCTGGAGTAGTGGGAATGTTCAGGTCAAAGAAACACGTGGAAGTGTTACCTGACATTAACACCGAGAGCTGGAGTAGTGGGAATATTCAGGTCAAAGAAACACGTGGAAGTGTTTCCTGACATTAACACCGACAGCTGGAGTAGTGGGAATGTTCAGGTCAAAGAAACACGTGGAAGTGTTACCAGACATTAACACTGAGAGCTGGTGTAGTGGGAATGTTCAGGTCAAAGAAACACGTGGAAGTGTTACCTGACATTAACACCGAGAGCTGGAGTAGTGGGAATATTCAGGTCAAAGAAACACGTGGAAGTGTTACCAGACATTAACACTGAGAGTTGGTGTAGCGGGAATGTTCAGGTCAAAGAAACACGTGGAGGTGTTACCAGACATCAACATTGAGAGCTGGAGTAGTGGGAATGTTCAGGTCAAAGAAACACGCGGAAGTGTTACCAGACATCAACATTGAGAGCTGGAGTAGTGGGAATGTTCAGGCCAAGGAAACACGTGGAAGTGTTACCAGACATAAACACTGAGAGCTGGAGTAGTGGGAATGTTCAGGCCAAGGAAACACGTGGAAGTGTTACCAGACATTAACACTGAGAGCTGGTGTAGTGGGAATGTTCAGGTCAAAGAAACACGTGGAAGTGTTACCTGACATTAACACCGAGAGCTGGAGTAGTGGGAATATTCAGGTCAAAGAAACACGTGGAAGTGTTACCAGACATTAACACTGAGAGCTGGTGTAGCGGGAATGTTCAGGTCAAAGAAACACGTGGAAGTGTTACCTGACATTAACACCGAGAGCTGGAGAAGTGGGCGTGTACAGTTCATTTTTATCTGGTCATATAATAAACAAAAGTGGATGGAATGGGAGTGCGGAGCCCTGCGACACCCCTACACACCACACCACACCACACCACACCACACCACGTACACCACTCCATCTGCGTATGGTTAAGCAGTGGGTTATGGAATGGTATAATGCTTCCTGACTTGAGTCAACAACAGTGTCTTATAAGGATGTGTTACAGAATGAATGTATTGACAGGTACCTGTCAGTTTACAACGGTATAAGTCAAGAAATGTTCTAATGTGGTAAAAGTGCCAAACGTTCATGAGTGACAGGTCTGTCACACTCGTTTTCATTGTTATATTTTCAACATGTCATTCATATGACAAATACACTTGTCATAGCATAGAAATGAAACGTAGGGTTGATATAATGTGTTAAAAAATAGAACACAAAATGAATCATACCAGAACGAAAGAGCTGCATATGTCGGTATATCATATCGGAAGTATGGAAGGGTATTGTTGCCACAATTTCAATAATATGAGTAAGTGAGTGAGTTCAGTGTTACGCCATTTTTACCACTATGCCAGCAATATCACGGTAGGGGACACCAGAAATGGCATTCACACACTGTAGGCATGAGGGGAATCGAACCCGGGTCTTCGGCGTGATGAGCGAGCGCTTTATCCACTAGGCTACCCCACCACTCCTACAGTAGTTTGTGTAGGTAATGCCTACAGCTATGTAGCTGATAGCTACTCAGTACATGGATAATACGACTCGCGTCTAAATACAAGATACTTTCACCTACGTATACAAAATTGTTACTTACTTTGAAGATTATCGAATTATCGACATGAGTGACAGTATTTTCTCGAGTAATCTAGAACGGCTCTGGGTCGGTTTTATGTTACCGATATATAATGTGTTTGATATATAATGAAAGGTATTTGTTTTTCAACAGGGGCGCCAGTACGTTTCCGTATGTGACCCGTGATTTGCTGTTGTCTGTTGTTAATTTGCTACATGTAAATTCATATAAGTTAATGTAATGGCTGTTTTCAGCGTGTCGCTGCCTTGTAAATGGTACATTGTTTATGTCATGCTTAAAGGTATCTGAGGTTTGTTAGTTATTTATTCTGGCACAGGGAGCGGTGAAGTAGCCTAGTGGTTAAAGCGTTCGCTCGTCAAGCCTAAGACCCGGTCACGATTCCCAGTATGGGTACAATGTGAAAGCCCATTTCGAGAGTCCCCGCCCTGATTTAGCTGGAATATTGCAAAAAGCGGCGTAAAACTGAAGTCAGTCAGTAATCTGGCACAGAGAGATATAGCCGTCGACGTTGACCGCTGGATACTCACCAAGGTCAGGGTCATATTCCATGATGAATCTCTTTGTGATGTACTTGACCGTCAGAGCTGGAAACAAATCAACGATTTTCATATGAATAGTTATTATGGCATCTGTTCGTTTCAAAATCAAATGATGATTATTCATGGCTTTGCCATCATTTGTCCATGTGTTTCTTTGAACAAACGTCAAACCCTCGGTTACATGTTGGTAATGTCTGCAGTTACCAGAAGTCTACGGTTTTCTTACACAAATATGATTGGCACAACTGTGATAATGGTAATCTGAAACGTAAAAGGAAAGGTAATACCAGTAAAGTATCAACTGAAACTACCGAGGCCACTTGCTGGACAATGTCATAAGCACTGTTTGAGCAGTCTGTCTCATAATATTTGAACCACATTGTTTTTCATTTGCTAAATGGAGCATATCTTGTTTTCCTCCGGTTCACCCAAGGAATCTTATTCGATTTAAATGGATTTATTTGTTACTATCAAATTTATATATTCTCATGGAAACTAACAAGGAGACACCTGAAAAAGCAAGTTTTCCTTAATTCTTTTCCAAAATTTCCCCCACAGTGCAATACAAATTTTGTGAAGAAACCTGCCAAAGACTAGAGGAACATCTGTACCTTCAGGTCTTCCCTTATTGGTTTTCATGAGTATATATTCAAGAGCTAGGTGTTTGGGAATCACTACTAAATATACATGATAGCAGGTGTTCGCGAACAGATGAACGTGTCCTCTCCCATCAGCACCGAATAACCTTATATTTTCCATCATTGTTAGCCACAAGGGTGCATACTTTTTTAATTTGTCAGTATATTTCGCATCAAGCCCCTTCCCTAATGTGAAATACATACTTGGTATTCATACAGATTCAAAGAATCTGAAACTGTGGAACAGGCATAATCTAGAAAAACGTAATCTCAAGGCAAGTCACATGCTACTGAATAACATATGGGTGAGATCACATCTCTTGTGATATTGGGCATGCGTGTAATGCCTGAAACGCTGAGCCTGGATGCCAATGCCAGTGACTGCACGAACCGTCTTCATGAAAATGACGAGGTTACTTCGAATCTGGCCAACTGCGTGGTCGAGTTGACTGTTTGGCTAACTGTGTAGCATTACTCATGCTACTCATGTCTATCTTGTCTGGGACAGACCCAGACGTGTTGATCGCCGTCAGATTTTTCATGGCACTAACTTATGTCACAGATTCAGCAATGACTGTAATGTCAGTCCGTGCTGCTACTGGAAGAAGACCACCGACAATCGAGAGCAAGTCTGAAGGGGGTTCATGGCTCTCTCTCTCTCTCTCTCTCTCTCTCTCTCTCTCTCTCTCTCTGCAGTCTACAACGAGTAGACTGTAGGGGTACACACAGACAATATAGAGCTACAACGAGTAGACTGTAGAGGTACATGCAGACGATATAAAGCTACAACGAGTAAACTGTAGAGGTACATGCAGACGATATAAAGATACGAGTAAACTGTAGGGGCACACACAGACGATATAAAGCTACAACGAATAGACTGTAGGGGCACACACAGGCGATATAAAGCTACAACGAGTAAACTGTAGGGGCACACACAGACGATATAAAGCTACAACGAGTAGACTGCGTAAAGCTACGCGAAGGCAAGATAAAGCTACGACTCGTCTATAAAATGCTACTTGTAGTCAGTCTATGTGAAGGTACAACATATATACTCAGTAAGACTACAATATGTTGACTGTAAATCTACAACGCACATATTAAGTAAAGCAACAGCGACTCATCCATAAAAAAGCTACATCGTGTAAGACCATACGACGCTACAATGCGCTATACAGATATCAACATATCCCGCCAATAGGTGATAATGCGATTATTGTTTTTGTTGCTTGTGCAGGATCTGCGATCCCAGGCTCCTAACGTAGAATGTATCGTGTGCCAATATCCAACAGGTTTCGGTGTATGTTATACCTAGCCATGCGCCTGGCTTCAAAGATTACAAAAACAGATAGGACACAGTAAACAACATGTGAGAGACGGTACACCGCGGCTCACTGGGATCATTGACAGAGCAGGAGCGAGGAGAGGTATGCATCATGTAACTGTTCAGATGGTAACACCTTAACACGGAAACATGGTCCATGTCACACGTGACGTCAGACACCAGCACGTGCACTCACCTGACTTCCCCACCCCCAGAGATCCCACCAAGGCGATGTTGTATTCCGGCACTCCACCATTACGATGAAACACTTTTCCTCGTCCCGACATTTTCGCTACACACCTGTCGACGATGCTGTGAACGGTATCACCATGGTTTGGGACACGATATGGAAATGTTTTGGTTTAGAAATGACCTCTCTGACAACTATTCAAAACAATATTTTATCATTTTAAGTTAACGTCAACGTGAGATGATGTATTTTGATACCAAACTGAACTTAGATAGTAGCACCATGTTCCATTTCCATGGATGGGTTCTAAGACGGTTCCAATTAGTAAGATATGATTCAAAGAACCATTTATTATCTTCAAATGAGCTTGTGGCTAAGGATAGCTTATCTTGGATGGTTTATCTGTTATCTTGAGGATGTCACTGACTGAATAATTTCACAAGTTACACTGGCGCTGGTTAATGATCATGACTTGAAAATATGGGCACGTCAAAACGGGCTTAACAGAATCCACAATTTCAAAGAATCCATCTGAAAATCTCCACACACAAAAATGTATCGCTGTGTGAAATTTCCAGGAATATTTGGCGTCGCGTTTCTTCCGCTTGGGAATGTTTATCGTAGGAAAACTGCAATGGTTTACACTGAAAATCCAACTTTCTTTATCTCGCAGCCATGTTTCTGTGACTGTGAACAGTGTCCGCTGCACTATCTCCCCCGCACAGCTGTTTTCCACAGTGGTGTATTATGTAAGTCCAACAGGGGCCGAATGATGCAAGGCAGTCTGTAAACAAGTTTCCAAGTTTTGATACTCCAAGGCACGAGTTGGTTACCTCGTTATAACAAGATTTCAGTTCACGGTATGCCTACCGGTGTACAAGAACCTCGTTATAAAGGTGTTTCACTACAGCGAGTCTCCATGTCAAGTAACCACCTTGCTGCGCTTATATCCACAGTTTGATCGAGAGCGTATCTTGCCTTTGGATCCAGTGTTCGGTAAATCACCACCAACTTGACGCGATCACTCGCCAAGTCTCTATACCTTCCTTAATGCTTTTCCACTGCTACTATCTTTCCATTGTGCAGTATGTTTGCGCTAGCACCAAACTGGGGATGTTATGAAACATCTTTAGGTTCAAACCCATTGTGCATTGTCTAGTTCCAGCACATACCGCCAAGTTCAATCATTCAAACTTCCTCAAGCGCCTGAGAATGACGGTATCTGACTGCCAAGCCTGCGCGTTCACGGCCCCCGACTGCGAGGAAAGAGATAGGCCCGACCCGCACATGTGTTGCTGCTATTTCAGGACGCTGTGGGGATGGGAGCGGAGTCTCTTCACCCCTCAGCGCCCGGGGATGCCGCGACTTTACTCAACCCAAACAGTTATCATAACCCCCACCGTCCCCGTATCGTCAACTTTCGGTGTAAATCAAGGCCTGCAGCCAGAGGGATAAGACTGTGTTCAGCTAGGGTGGGGATCGGGATTAAAAGGGTGTGCCAGCTCCCGGGGAGGATAAACCGAAGGGGTCATTTGCGTACGGGCGGTGGGTAGGATTGGGAATTCTGTGGATGTGGGTATTAGAAGGTGGGGCGTGGAGGTGTGAGTGTTTTGGTGGACCTGTTTAAATGGGATATGAATGGATGGGACTGGGTGGGCTTGGATATTTGCGGTTTGTTTAAATGGAGCGGAGGGACTTTGTTTGAGGGTGTGGGCCTGGTTGAGTTGGGTTTTGTATGGGCTGGGGGTGGGGGTGGGGGTGGGGGGAGCTGGGTGTGGGTTTAGGGAATGAACTATCTGTGATGTCATCTACAATATGCACGAATATATAATGTATTCATTCTACATAATATACATATGTATGATGTATGGTACTGTGAAGATAGTTTGCCATACAGATCATTTAGCAAATATATCCAAGAAAGCCCAAGAAAAGTATAGAAAATGTGACAAGTCTACATTATGAAAGTGAAAACATTCTCTCGACTTCTTTCTATTGTACTTACAATTTTAATTTTGAAACCTTTTATTTTCAGTAAAATAAGTTGATTTCAGAGACTAGCTGACGGTGAAGAGTGCGCGGTGTGCAAGATGGGCATGGTGGGTGTTGGTTGAGGGGTGTGTTGAGATGAGGGTAAGTGGAAGAAGATAGGTATGATTAATATATGTTCTTAAGACGGTGTGAAGGGGAGTGGGTGATAAAGAGGAGGGGATGCTTCCTTGTGTAGGGTGCTGTCAGGGTTTAACTAGTGCAGACACAGTACAGACTTGACACCTGAGTAGGGGAGAGACTGCCATATGTATTTGCACCTAAAGAACCTTTACTTGATCTCTATTTCAGATCTAAAGCAATTTTCATTTATGGGAATGCTGACGTTAACACCATCATTTATATCTATGAACGACACCAACATGAATTACAAATATATCAGTACTTTCCGGTTCGAATGCACATACATGACAAGAGCACACATGTTCAACCTGTCTACCAGGTGCAGGGAACTGGATAACCAATATAAACAAATAATGGAAATCGTTAACTTCGAAAAAATCATGTTGAGTCTCGTAATGTCTCAAAGAAGTCGTCTAGTTTTTGTCAGCGTTAACAAAATGAATGTTTTTTAACATATTACCCACTGTAAGGAATCGGATCCTGTTCTTTGCACAAGCCCTCTTGTCGTTGCGAGGATTAAAGATCTATTTTTAAAAATATAAGAAATTTGAGATGACCCCCGATCACCTACAATTGCTTAAAACTTCGTCAAAACATAATCATGGGTGACTGCCTGATCACCACTCATGACACCTACCTGTTCTTTATTGTTATTTCTACAAGTCGATTGAAAGCCGATTTTGACTCTCAACTAAACGATCTTGACACAAATGGGGGACGACAGCAAGCGCTGACCAATGAGAGGGCTTGCTTCGACCACAGACCCTTTTATGCGGCCTTATCGTCCTTGCGATGATATTGCTGGAATATCGCTAAAAAGGCGTGTATTACCATTCGCAATGGGGTTGGGTCTCTCTCTCTCTCTCTCTCTCTCTCTCTCTCTCTCTCTCTCTCTCTCTCTCTCTCTCTCTCTCTCTCTCTCTCTCTCTCCTCTCTCTCTCTCTCTCTCTCTCTCTCTCTCTCTCTCTCTCTCTCTCTCTCTCTCTCTCTCTCTCTCTCTCTCTCTCTCTCTCTCTGGCGGCGGCGGGACAACTCACTCCCACACTTACTTCAAGCTTTCTGTAGGAAACATTTCCCTGACCTGAAATGACAAGTTAAGTTGGAAGGTTCCTATGATCCACTTTGCTGATGCAGGTTTCATAATGAGAACCATCCGTCCGAAATTGGAGACGGGAAGATTAGCTAGGAACTGTGAAGAGCCACCTTTAAAAACACGTTCCCGTTACATTATTGCGAAACATGGTCTATAACCATCAACCTAATATTCTCTAATAGGTAACATGTCCAGATATTTACTTCTTGGTATTATTCATACTGTTCGTGTATTCTTTATAAATCTTTTCTCTCCAAATCGGCACTTTGCATTAGTGAGTATTCTGACAGAATCGTCTTTGTGAATATTAACATACCCCGAAACCACTTCAGGCACGCATCCAAATCTACAGGCGCCATTTAGTTCGTTTCAGTTTTAATACGTGCATGTTGTGTATTACACGAACGTTTCATCTCGGCCATTTCACATTCTTTGCAGATCCACCACTTGACACTGACCCTCGCGTGTAAGAGGCGGTGTTCTCTTGCAGTATTTAAAGACATTATTCTAAAATCAGACCTGTATTTGGTGGCATGTTCCCGAAACAGGCGCCTCCGTGAAATGCTTCGAGTGTTCTAAACTGTCCGCCCACACGCTAACGTTAACATTGGCGGGCAACAAACTCAAACTTGGGAATGTCGCTTTTTTATATTTTTGAGTCGTGGCTTCAGTTTTCTAGTTCACCTGTGCCCTAAAGTCCACTTTGATGTTCTTCTGTATATATATATACATGTTTACAAACGTCACACTTTATGACCATATCTATCTGAGTATTGGTACCAAATATGATAAGGTTCTATTCTAGTTCTTAAAGTTCAGTTACAACAAATAATAAATACATATTCTAAATAACATTTATATACCTTTTAGTAATACAAACGCTATACGATACAAAGCGGGTGATGAAACCTGGCAAAAAATAATGGAACACTGTGATCCCTTATTTGTTTCCCCTCAGTATCCCTTCAGTAACTTTAATCTTATACAGGCATTTATTTCAATTTATAAAACAAAGAAAGTATTTATTCTAAATGAGGTATCTATGCACTTACGTACTCTATATTACTTTATATTTTCTTAACTTTAAATCCTAATACAGGTATTTATGTTAATTCTTAACGTTCTGTTAAAACAAAGAAAACATGTATTCTCTATACCGCACCCATACTTTTACTTTGTATTTTTAACTTTAATCCTAGTGCAAGTATGTATTTTAATTCTTAACGTTCTGTTAAAACAAAGAAAACATGTATTCTCTATACCGCACCCATACTTTTACTTTGTATTTTTAACTTTAATCCTAGTGCAAGTATGTATTTTAATTCTTAACGTTCTGTTAAAACAAAGAAAACATGTATTCTCTATACCGCACCCATACTTTTACTTTGTATTTTTAACTTTAATCCTAGTGCAAGTATGTATTTTAATTCTTAACGTTCTGTTAAAACAAATACAGTATTTATTCTATATAACGCATCTATACTTCTTACTGATATATTTTCTTTACATTAATTTTTAAACAGGTCTCAGTGTTATGTTTATTTAATTTAGTTGGCTGGTGTAAGAACTCTCTTACAACAAGGAAGGGTTATCTGTTAGAAGGAGACTTTTGTCAGTAAGAAATGAGATAGGTTGTTTAATAATGAGAGTGAATACCACTGACATATGGGTTTGTAGTGCTGACTGTGCTATTATTGTAAGTACCTTTGAAAGTGGAAACACAGAGTTAAACACGCCATTGCCGGTTTAATAACAAACTCAGCTTCAGTTAATGTCTGGAAAACCTTGTGTTGAGAAAAAAGCCTCGACGAACCATGATGGTATTATGTGTGTAAATTCTGTGATTTCATCTATGCAAAAGCAGCGTTAGAAGTATGGTTGAGAGAAAAGCCAGCTTTACGATTTGAAATCATGATAGGGGTAATTAACGTTTGTTTATGAGCCCTCATCGAGGATCTGCACCAAACCAGTTACACTGTTCTTTAAGGGTGTTGGTCGGAAGCCAGCCGAGATGCCAGATTCAAAGAACAGTTAAACACCTGGATGCTTCAGGGAAGAAGAGAGGGTGGCAGAGGGGAGGAGGGGGTGGAGGGACGAAGGTATGAAACTGAGACAGGTTTCAGATGGGGGAGGCAAGCGTTGTTTATAGTGATGTGGCACATCAGCCGCCGAATGTTCTTTTTACGCACTTCAGGTGGGAGGCGCATCTCACCACCGGAAGTGATACCGCTGTCACTAGATAGAGCCAGATTTATTTCAACAGGATGTAGTGACGAAGGAAAATAGGAGAGAAGGAATGATAATGAACTATCCAAATTCATCAACAATGTTTTTGATATCTGTTATGCTGATGTTTTCAAGTAACGACTACATAAACTATTCAGAGACTGTTATTAGACCGTCATAGAATGTTATTGGTCTGGCGAAACGTTTCTATTACCATTACATTAACCGGCTATAATTTCACGGAACAATCAACGTCAAACCCTACATCACGTCACAGATTACAGTGAGATCGATACTAATTTCGAACCGATTTCTAAATTTCAAATATACTATAGCCTGAGCTATGGATTATTTATCTTAAACAAGATCTGTAAGAAATGCGACAATGAGGGACCAAGCGGTCAAGAATGAAACAATTTTACATGTATTTTACAGATTTTAATACCATACATTCAACCATCTGTTCACTTCTTCCTCGGAATTATGTTACAATCTGGTTATCTATTCAGTTTAAATTCTCCAGAAAATATACAAATGCCCATATCTCTGAGGCTACCGTACGTAAAACAATTCCTCCTAAAATAATTACATCACCACACTTATGTGGTGTACAGTTCACAAGAGGTCGACAGTAATGACGAAGTAACACTGACGAAATTCTACTACAGAATGACACTGGTACGGGTACTTTTACGGGTATATTTTCATCTTTTGTATGGTCCACATTTATCACTATTTAAAGCAAGAACAGAATACATGGTAATGGTCAAGTTATATCCCAGGCTACCAGTGAGGATGACAGAATGGTTGCTCTTGAACGACTCTTACTGTATTGCGTATGAGGTGCCCCTTCTTATTCGTTTCTCACATTAAGATCATGTTAAATAAATATCTACCAAAACATTATATGTAACGTATATAGAAGAATGAGATCGTATTGTCATTTATAACATAATATTACAATGACTATGAGAGATTTAAGGAAAAAAAAATAGATGACCCCGACTCGATATGTTTCACAGGACAATACATTGTGATATACTGTGAAGCGTTTCAAGACGGGGTCATCACAAATATTTTTCTTTTTAATCTTTTATCCTCGCAAAGACACGCGTTCCTATGATATGGTGGTGTTGGCATTCTATTAATAGCAAAGGTCAAACAAAATGGCGAAAATGAAAGAAATTTTGAGAATAGCTAACTAGGAATTATAGTAACTTTTCAGCGCATCCTAATATTTCTAAATGCTGATATTCCTTTATAAATGGCAATATGACTTCATGCTTCGATATATGTTAGATATAATACTTTGGTACACATGTACTGAGTTTATTATGAGAAATGAATAAGAAGAAGCTAAAAAAGCAATCCTGGGAGAGAACATTCCCGAATTCCTTCTCCAAACAGGTGACATTTTTACGTTTAGCAGCACAACAATTACCAGTTTATCCTCTTTACATCATGAAAGGCTTGCTCCATAACGAGTTCCACCAACCATACAAATCAGTGATAAATTTGCGTCGGCTTCTTAAGTCTATCTCCCTTCAGATAAATATAAACACACAAATACAATCTTCATCTTAGAATTCTTCCTACAACATACAAACAGTTTCCAATTAGTTGGCAGAATGCCGGGTATAATATCATTTGGTGTCTTAAGTTAATTTCCCTTGAGATTAAGAAAAGAGAAAAACATTTTGAGATGATGTAACAAACAGGTTTATATCTTGATGGTGGTGTAATCACCCATTCCGAGGGGACATTCATAATATTATTCATCAGCTATGTGACACTCTGCAAGGTGCTGGTGTCGCAAATCCTTCCACTGAGAGAACACTTTGACATTGGTTTAGCAAATATGGAATTTGGTGTTTTGATATTTGTACAGAATTTTAAAAAATAACTTCAGGAAACAATACTTAAAAATATTTCACAGATCAAAGGTTCTAAATACGTCTAGAGCACACTGATAAGCAAGTTATGTACATGCATTTCGAGCTTGACAAAACTACATTCTGATTTCCCATGGATCAGGCAACGCAGAATTGTCTCTGTGAAATAACTTACGCCAGGATAGTGCCATAAGTATATGTATCCCAGTTCAGAATCTTTTCTGTAAATCTCAATCCACCCACTGTCTTTGTAATCGTTGTTCAAAGGGAAGATCTTTAAATAACTAAACGGAAATCATAATCTTTTTTCAAGAAAATCCAAAAGCAATCACCCTTTTCAAGAACAGATTCAAAATCAGTTTCGCAAATATTTCAAAGTGAATAAGATTATCTCCCTCAAGAATAGGAAAAGGAAAAGGAAAAGACTACTTGATATCGAAATCTTGGCATATCACTTCTTTTGGTTTTCCGTTATTACATTTCGAAGTAAACAGGTAACATGAAAATCTCAAATGATAATGAAAATCCATTGGCCACATCCAACTATAAAACAGGTGCTTACAAAAACGTTATCTTGGTCATTATGACTTATATGATAATGAATTGCACCATGGTATATGGTGTTAATAAAAGTAATGTTTGCGAATTCGAACTAAATAATTAAAGACTAGTTAGACTGATCCTTTAAACTTGTTTCCAAAGGTCGAGATTGCGAGAACGTCCCTTACAGTATTCCATATGTTACAGGTGTCAAACTCTCAGTACGTTTCACTTTTGGTACATGGGACAGTTGTGGCAGCCACTTCAATTACCTGTGCAGAGTCTAGTCCCTTGGATAAGCCAGAACCCCGTCATCTTAGGTTCGATTTTTGGATTTACCCCGATTGCGTTCCTACTTCTCTCAGTTCTATAGGCCTGTGCTCGTAGGTTTCACAACAGCCGAAGCCATCTGAGACCGGCATCACTTTATTTAAGCTTTCGTTCCACATAGCGTCGACACGCGTCACTGGAATTTTACCCACCCGATGCACTTATTCACTCTAATATTTTACAAATTTCAGTTAACAATTTTTTACAATGAACCAAATGCTGATTCGAAGTTACTTGCGTATCTAATCCAATCCAGTTCAGTCAAACCCAATCCAAACTCTTAAGTATCATCGTTTATGGCGATATCAATCGACGTGTGTCATAAAAGACAACAGGATAAATTTCAATTCATTCTGTTCTTTTCATTAAGTGCTAGCATGCTACAGATAAATTCTTGAGAAGGATAAATCAGTTTTAATCCAGAATGTAATCTTGCCAGCATGGGTATAAATAGATTATTTGAATTTGATTTGTATTTCGTAGAAAAAAAACGCCCCTGACATGACAGTTTGTTTCCACTCGCTTCTTGTGTACCTTGCAAGAGGCGAGGATTCTCAATGACCGTGTCAGTCTCAACAATAATACACAAAACACACAACAACAATACAGAATGAAATGTGTTTCACCCGGGGAAGCAGTCAGTTCTATCTGTGTAGTGGCTGTAATGGAGCATGCTGGCTAAGTACACCTGGATCCCAGCATGCAGCAGTCTGGAGCAACTCACCATGGTGCTGTATTTCCAGGCTAGATTGAGCCTCTTTAACACCAGCAGAGCCACTTTGTGAAAGTCTTCAGGTTGCTCATAGTGCGAATGAAAAGGGTGAACGAGTGAGTGAATGTGTTGAATGCGTGAGAGAACATAAAGTGAACGAACTTGGTGAATGAGTGAGCTTGGTGAATAAGTGAATGAACATAGAGTGAGTGAATGGTCAAAGAGTATGTGGATGAGTGAGTGAACATGGTGAATGAGTGAACAAACAGTTTGAGAGATCGAATATAGAGTGACTGAATGAACATGGCGAGTGAGTAAATAACATGGTGAATGAGTAAATAACGTGGTGAATGAGTGAATAACATGGTGAATGAGTGAATCAACATGGTGAATGAGTGAATCAACATGGTGAATGAGTGAATGACCATGGAGTGAGTGAATGAACATGGTGAATGGGTGAAAGAACACAGAGTTAGTGAATGAACTTAGTGAATGAGCATAGAGTGTGTGAATCAACATGGTGAATGAACACAGAGTGAGTAAATGAACCAGTGAATGAGCATGGTGAATGAGTGAATGAACATATAGTGAATGAACATGGTGAATGTGTGAATGAATGAACATAGAGTGAGTGAATGAACATGGTGAATGAGTGAATGAACATGGCGAATGAGTGAATGAACATGGTCAATGAATGAAAGAGCATAGAGTGTGTGAATAATGATGAGTGCATGAATATAGATGAGTGAGAGTCGTGTGGAGTAAAAGCGCCTTTATGACAGACAGCATCACAGGTATTACAGAATGTATCAGTATGTTACGGGAAGGAGTACTGCAAAGCATCCTTTGAGATTTTCACTTTGGTGAGATCCTGACTATCTAAGGAACACCACTCTTCAAGGCAAATATTAACGTCTAAGATGACTGGACAGTCAACACCTTACATCATATCAGTGAACGATGTGAGGTTTGGGGATTCACACAGATTGAGCTTATTATTTGCTTTCATAAATTCGTAAAACCAAGTGTACTGTTTTATTCTTGGAGTCACTGTAACAATATTAATGAGGAAACTCTAGCGAAGGAAACTTGAAGCTCCCTGAAATGGAAATGTGGAGACGATAGGCACCTGCACTTCACCAAGGGACACACCTGTGCAACCACAATACTGATTAATTAATCTGCAGGTGTTACTACGGGTATAACATGCTAGATGTCAGCTGGTGCCTGCCGTCAAGCACCGCAATGCTGCTATGTAGTTTTCAATTTAGCTTTCTCTGTCTCTAGGTTTACATTTGAGCTAAAACTCAATTAGTTTGTAGATTCAGTAAGTTCTCGAGCTCGCGTTTGGATAGTAGATACCAAAAATAGCACAGGTAAACCAAACTGGCGCAATGGTGAGAACAAATAAGTAATTATAACACATGACTTCGTCTACAGGTAGGTATATACATCGTGCTAAAAGCTATAATTGTGATACCGATAACCTCATTTATAAATCAGAATAATGCGTTGTAAGTATATCTAACTCGTGATGATGTCAACATGTATGCCAGATTGTTATTACCTGCAGACTTGCAATATACCAAGTTGAATTAAATAGAAATATTGACCAGTTCACAGTGTCTTGTTACCTTGAGTGATATACATCGCTGGACGAACACAAGCCATTAACTAATCACGTGGATTCCAAATTAGGTTGGATTATGTAAACTGGGAAGATTAAAAGCTAGTCCGGATAATCAACAGCTGTGGAAATGTAATTGCAGCAAGTCTTCGTCGAGACACAATAAGGCTTTCATGTCAAACCAAGGTGTCGCTATCTCGCACTATCCTCACCGATATCCATCGTGTGCATACCACATATAGAATATAATAATGGCGTTAATAAGGGCGTTGAACTTCACACCACACGGGCAGAATATAAGTTGTTTACTGGTCACAAAGGGGACATGGGTTGATGTAAACTCTACGTTTCTTTGTGTTCGCTGAGCCAGAAGGCTCAATGTTAATTCTGAACTGTTTGAAGCGCTGGCGTTTGATCATAATACGGAGAACCGGAACTAGGCAACAATCCCAACTTCAATCCAATTTCAATCCAAATCCAACTTATATTCTACTGACACGAAGTACCAAATGAATTCGAATTACCACAGTTCGGCATTTCCAGCGGGTAACATAGGAAATGTTACTCGCTTGTAAACGGGGTACATAGATTGGCTCGTCAGAAAACGACATTTTGTGTGAGGTAGGTAAACATAACTGACATTATTATCCCTGATGACCCAAGCTGCCTGCTTGGCGCTAGAAGAATTAATTGTCGTATGACTCAACCCCACCGGGTAAACATAGATCACCTTCAGTCCATTCCCGTAAAATCCAGGTTATGCTGCTAGGGGATACCTGGTCTTCATGTACGTCGATCGAGTTCATTCCATAGGTGTTCTATCGGGCTTAGATCTGGTGATAGGGAGGGCAAGACATTGACGTTACAATTGGCAAGGTAGAGGTCATTGACGCGTGCTGCTGTATGTGCCGTAGCGTTGTCATGATTGAACAGCTCCCTGCTTGGTCGAATCTCCACTTCACGCATGCGATTCCTGACAGCTAGACCGGAAAGTCTACTAATAAGGGCTGCGCTGGCAAGACGATGACATCGGCCTATGGCAATGTTTCAGTTGCCTGCCCTCTATCGTGGTATGATGATTTCATCTTTTCCAGGCAAAAACGAATAACAGAATTAAACACAACGTTTGCCTTTTTATACTGATCGATACTCCATGCTTTTCCACTTACTTGCATGTGCGTTTTGCCTTACATGTTTTCTTGTTTACTGTTTCATGAATATTATGTATTTTTAAAACAACGGAAATAGTTTGCATTGGCGCTGAAGCTGTTTACAGCCACACAAAGATGATGTTTTGGAAATAATTAGTATATATAAATGGTTTTTGTCGTAGCTGCAAGATTGCGATATTCCAAAAAGCACATGTACTTTTTAAGAGTGCACAAAGTGCAAGAAAAACTTCATGTTATATTCTTGTCTTGGTAACCGTTTATAATTACATTATTTATTTTATATTTTGGGACCGCACTTCCTGAACTTATTAATAATTTATTTACTTTTTTCTTATCATTGAATCATTGCTTATCTACCAATTTCTGTTCCAATACAGTGAGTGTTTGTACTTTACAGTCCGAAACAAGGTCTGGCAGAACCAAACAGTCAAAAGGGAGATAACTCGTACGGCACAAGCCTCCTCAGCCACAAAACCAGCCTGATTGTCGTACAGAGGTAAGATACATAAAATACTTAGAAATGCATGTTTCCATCGAGGGACCTGAGTGTATGGTTTAATCATCTCTAGGCCTTTTAAATATAATAACTGTTGGTGTAAGATGTTTACTCCAAGTACAACAAAGATTTGAATTTAATGAATTAGAGACACATACAAGCGATAATTGTGCCTTGATGCTGGGACTGGAAATATCGTCCACATCCATATCAGGGACATCAAAGAAAGCAGTCGTTTAGGGACTTACAGTTTAGATGTAAACAGGTAAATAAACTAACGTATGAGTCAAACATTTAAAATGTGATCTAGGTATTACACGCTCAGCATGGCTTAAAGTTTATTTACATCACAATAAAATCTATAAAAAAAATCGTAACTAATGTATTCGATACGTAACGACGCAATCGAAATTGATATTTGCAAAACAGGACTTGCAGTGATGAAACGAAATCAGAACTGGCTGTTCCGATGTTTCCGCTCTGGAACAAAGATGACTGAGCTCTCTGAACAACAATCGACTACAGGCCTTCACTGGCTACCGACGTTTTCCTCTAAGAAGTGCTTCCAAGTCCAATCATTGATTACACAAGTCTCGTTTCCGGTTGACTGGATTCCGTCCTATTGCGCAACTTAGTGCAATAAGCCGTTAAGAATTTTGTATTAATTCATTTATCTGGATGCATACATATTAATCAATATCTATCTAGTAGATATAAATCTAAGCACTCCTGTATTGCAACACTACGCTCCTTCTAATCCTTGCAAACACGTCGTACATCGAGCTCTGTCGCACAGCGATCTCTGACAAACGGAAACCTGGAAATAGTGGAAATCACAAAACGTGGCTCTGCCGCTGGAAATGTTCAGAATTGATATGATATCAATCTGATTGTGCGAGAGCTACACCGAATAAGCGCAAAATAGATACATGTATAACAGGTGTAACCAGTGAGCCAGACGCATTGTGAATCATTTTACGACCTCATAAAACCGGTACAGTCGTGTGACGTCATGCTGCTTTTACCTCGCCATAGAATATAGAAATACGATGCTATTTAAGTTTAAAATTCAAAAGTCATTAAAGACCATTTTCTTGTGAAACAAGGAATTGAAATTCAGTGTAACCAGAGTTGTTAACAATGTCTACTTTCACTTTCACACGTGAAAATGCGGATCGGATTCGGATCGGCTATTGTCTCAATAGGTTAATGAGACTCATGTTTCGGGATGAGAGAGTGTGTCAGCTAAAGTAGGGAAACTTGTGTGAGACATAAAAGCATGTACCTTGAGCATGTACTAAACTAGTGAGCAAAAGAAAGTGAACACTCTTATTTTAATTTTTTGGCAAAGTTTTTCAAGTTAGTAAAATCCTTTAAGGCCAAAACGGTTTGCCAAAATCATGCGCACAAACGCAGCATGTTGGCTGTGTAGAAGCACGTGAATATGCGAAAAATGGCAAAATGTGCATCTCGGAGATTTTGCAAAATGCTTGTCGACAACTGGTATAAAAAGGCAGCAGCTCGGTGGCCTTACATCTCAGCTGACAGAAAACCACCGAAATTATCATTAAGGATGTTGGCATTCAATTGCCCACTAGCTTAGTTGCGTGGATATGTGCCCCATATAAATATTACATGATAATAATCACTTGTGCCGCACTAACCAGTATTCCAGCCCATTCGTAACTACTCGTCTCTTTCCGTGGCGGAATGACACGAGTACTTACGAACGTATTCCAGCCATATGGCGGCGGTATGTAAATAATCAAGTCTGGACCAAATAATCCAGTAATTAACAGACTGAGCATCTATCTATTGGGAACCGATGACATGTGTCAGCCAACGGATCCCGATAGTGGTGTACAGTTAGACCAGTAGAAAAATGAATTATGAACATGTTCTCTTACATCATTCCGAACCCAACCAAAATCAACCTCTGGCAGCTATGTTTTTCACCATCTTATTTATGAGTACAAAGCTGGTTAAAAAGGAATAAATGATTTTGTTGTGCTTTTGAAAGCTCTTATCATGGCGCCTTTAAATAGATAATGTTAATTGTTTGTTTGTTGTTGTTGTTTGTAACACAATGCATACTGTAATAAGAGAAAAGGGAACTTGCCTAACTTGTTACGGAAATTAGGTCAAGGTCAGATATGAGTTGTCTCCCTTTCAACATACTTGCATAACTTTCAACATCTTCTCTTCGCTGCTTCTTAATTGTTAGGTGAGGGAGGAAGTGGAAAGACATACGAACAAGGGAATACATTTGGCACAAGTATTTCTCTGTTATCGAAATTGTCTGGGCCTAATTAAATAGTGGGATTTTCCTACTGGCCTAAGTGATACCTCTGCCATGTCAGATGATTTCCCCATTTTGTAATTTACCAGCACGAGGACTGATTGAGCATTATTTTGCGCCGAGTTTTGCAACATTCCAGCAATATCACGGTAGGGGGACACTAGAAATGGGCTTCACACATTGTACCCATGTGGGTACCGGGTCTATGGTGTGACGGGCCACAGCTATAACCACTAGGCTACCTCACCACCAGCATTAGTCGAGGGAGACGACAAACAGGATCTTGTGATCAGTTTTTGCTGCCGTGGTTGATACATATTAACATATCAAACGCGTGATGTCAGTCACTGAATTATCTGGCTCAGACTCGATTATTTACAGACCGTGAGGGCGGCGTTAAACAAACAAACAAACAAACAAAGCCGTCACTATTTACTTCAAATGACTGAAATCCTTGACCTTTCAGTCAAACAAGAAACTTACAGTCGAACAACTGCTTTTGTAAACAATAAATTTATTTTTCAAACGGGTTGTATAACACTCACGCGCAAAAGCAACAAAATCAAACCAAAAAGGACTAAAATACGCACAGTGAAATGATAATAACCGTCTCCGGATGAAGAAGAATACAAGTCATGTTCAGTCTATTTAACTAATCTGCGAATAAATGAATTCATTTGGGCCATGCCATCACATCCGTCAGGGAATGAGAACATCATAAACACCAATGGCAGGTAAACAGAAAATACGTATAACATAGTATAACTCAAGAAAATAAATACATTTGTAAATTATTTGAATAAAATTCTATGCCATGACTTTCATATATTATATTAATATAATGTTATTCAATCATAGAATGACGTTTTTGCAGGTAAAAGGTAAAACGTAATATGTTACAGGTTTGATTGTCAATCTTGAATAGTTCTTACTCAATCTATACTACTTATAATGTCAAGGATGACATGACCGCTTCCCACCCTCCATCCCTCTTTGAAAATTCCTGGATCCGCCCATGGATGATCTTCATACTCTGCTTGTGATTCTTCCATGTCATAATTAACTAAAGTAATATGAACGAATCTGGTGACCATCAAATATTTGCAACATCATATATGTAGATAAACTAGTTACATACTTGCACATGCCGTAGTAATACCCAATGCATACAGTGTTGCTACTTGGTTGCCTTCTCGACGATACTGATTATTTAATCAGTGTTACACTAGCAATACATCCCATCGATGGTCATCATATAATTCGAACATATGCAATAACGTATTCAACCATATCAGTATTCAATCATTTAAAAACCTACACCACACGTACTTTTCATGGAATCTTGTTTTAGGTGAGTTCCCGTTCGGGATAGTCTTTGGGAATACATTATCTATAGGTGGTCCACTGAGGTTTCTTGTCGGCTTGTAACACGGGAGATAACTCATGCTGACAAGGGAGACAACTCTATCTGATATTGATATACGCAATTTGATTACCGAACGGAAATTTGTCCCTCCTGAACGAGTAGAACTCATTTGGGTTGTCGTACGTGCATCTGTGGGCACTTGTGTCAATGTTCTCCAGCCGTATTCCAACTCTCTGTAGGAGTATCTTATTGGCCAACAGCAAGTCAACGTAAACTTTCTGATCACCTTCTTTGTGTAGCACAAGGGACGGGTCAATGTCTGCAAAACCTTTTGCGTCTTCTGGAGAGAACTGTAGATTCTTTGCTGAAAGACATGGCCCCATAGCCACGACAATGTTGCCGATGTCACACCCGAAATCTCTTTCCATGGCCTGGACGGTAGCGATAGTGATTCCCTTCAGCGTCCCCCTCCAGCCAGCGTGGGTAGCACCACAGACGCGTCGCACTGGGTCTGCAAACAAAATGGTCACGCAGTCTGCCCCCGGAGCTGCTATGGTGATCCCTGCTGAGCGAGTCACGATGGCGTCAAATCCCGCTGGAACATCCTGACCGATACTCCAAACTCTGTTGCCATGCTCGACCTTGGGAAACTGCATGTTCTTGCTGTTGAATCCAGCGGCTTCACCCAGACGACGTCGGTTCTCGTTGATTACCAACATGGAATCCCGTTTGCGGGAGGCAAATGCAAGATTGAGCGACCGCAAGGCGGGTGAGGAGGAGATCCCGCCATTTCTGGTGGTGAATCCGTGGTTGAAAATGGCGTCCGGGATGAGAGGAGACTTCAAAATCTGGATGTCTCCAATGGAAGGTAAAGCTTGAAGAAAAGTCTCCACCTCACATTCCAGGCCATAGGACGCAGTCAGTTCCATCTTTCCCGATCCGACCACGGCAAAAAACATCTGATATGCCTTGGTGAAGAACATTTCGCCCAACTGCTTCCAGAAACCGCTCTGTTCACAAGCGCATACCATTGCCATTCGGTTCAGAGTGTTGGAATCCAGGAACTCTTTTCCTTCATAGAATGCCTGGATCTTGTTGTTAGTGATTATTTTATGATAAGTGACGCCGTTTCCATCCTTGATGTTAGTTTTCTGAGAAATCTTGTTGAGCTCGTTGGCAGAGGGAGCGAATAGCATGACATGGTGCTGTTGGACCTTGGTGTTTCTTGTGATGACCTCTGTCAGGCGCTCGATGATGCGCTCCTTGGGGTGGTCTTTGTGGTAGAGGTCTGCGAAATAGACCATGGGCTTATTCCCAGGGCTCTCCTCTTCCTGGCTCAACATTCTAAAACAAATAAAAGACATTAGTTATACAATGTTATACAATGAAACTCAAAGGCTTGAAGACCTAAAGTCATACTGAAATGTACTTTCATCCCGCAGCTTAAGACCAACCTAGTGACGCTAATTTACAGTTAAAAATAAAACCTCTTCCTCCATTTTCACTCGTCCTGTTTTGTTTGGTTGATTTCAAGAGAGTACAGGGGAAGGAGTGATCCATTTTGTTCTGGGAAGACTTTGTTCTGGAAGCTCATCAATTTTGTTGTGCACATGTATTTGAAGGGGGCGGGACGCTGGGGGGGGGGGGGGGGCAGCAGCTTTGAACATTACATTTAAATATTATGCTTGCAGTTGTTGCAGGCTATAATTGGTGGCATTAACATTCCATAAATATCATTATCGCCCCTACCCACCTACCCTCCCACCGCAACGCTATTAAAGTTGCAAACCAACACTGTTACAGAGGGGCAAGGAAACACTAATAGACAATCACTGCTGTCGATGGCGGAAGGCGAGTATGAGCGACACAGTAGGTAACATAGCGTGGTTCCCAGTCTCAAAAGTCATGGATGATCGCTGTAGTTGTAGTTTCGTGATAATCTTTTTTTTTCACCGAAAAACAATTCACTTACATACAAGACGTAAATGGCCTGGTGAACTGTTCAGACGAGCGACGATCCCGTCTCGTAATGGCGATACGAAACTCCGTCATATATAGCACCTACACAATGCGGCCTTCCGCCTAGTCAGCATAACGCTTTGTCATCAGACAAACCGAGGGAGTTACAAAGTACACAGTTTTCAGTCGCTGTATTTCAATATGAATACGTCAATGTATAAAGAAATACAAATGTGTTTGGTTAAAAATTAATACAGCATTCGATTTTTCTTAAATCCAAAAGCTCGCAAGAGGCATTTACTTATTTTTCAGGTGTATATTTAAGTCATCGGTTTCTAAATATAATGGAATTTTTCTGGAGAATACTGTAGTCATATCTATTGCTCACGTACTGGCGTTCTTTTGAAGCGATATTTTCAATTTTCACATCCTTTTGGCCATTCTCGGTAAAATGTTGATATTTCTCGTTCGATTGTAACAGGATATCAGCCCTGAGTGAGTTTCCAAATTTTGCTAGCCAGTCGAGCCTGCTATGCCTGAAAGCTACTAGCCCACAAAATAATTCACTAACTAGAACTCGCAGTGTTGACACGGGTTCCATCATTGAGCTGTTGATGCGATGGACATTTCCACCAGGCCGTAATTTGACCTTAATTTACAAGTGTAGTTTGACTTACCAAGTCGGAGAGAGTGATATATGTATAAAATGTCCCCATGAACATTGACTAGCCAGTCGGGCCAGTGACTGTGGAGATGTACTGCCCGGACTGGAATGTTACTAGCAATTGGATAAACGGCCAGGGGTTATTTCACACACAACCTGAGAGATTACTGTGCGATTCTCCTCGTCTTTCGGATTTAATTTCATGCGTTATCGTTTTAACAACCGCGCATCCGTCACTGGTGTGTAGCCGTCAAGGAAGAGCGTCTTTGTATTCGGTTCGTATTTGATCTTAAAGATCATGTACAGACAACATAAAAACATGCGCGGTTGTATAAATCTTTAGGATAACATCTTCTTGATATCGAATCACTCACTCCATTCATATTTCCGCGAGAACTGAGATCAGGTCTTTGAGTACACAGCTGCATTGGGAAGAAGCCATTATCGGATCGACATTTTGGGAGCAATAGATACGAATATCTTCCTTGTTGTTGTGTTTCGAGGCAAGGATAACTGAAAATGTTGACGTCTAGTGGATATTGTAGGTTTCACGGCCTGTTTCCGGTGGTCAGTTCTCCTGATAACACTTGTGTTTTATTTCCTCGACAAACTTGATGTTTGTTTCGTAACGCTGCACCCAGCAATATTCCAGCTGTATAGAGGGGGTCCTTATTTAACTCAGTCTGGACTAGACAACTTGGTTACCAACAACATAAGCATCTGGGAACCGATGACATGTGTCAACCACGTCAGCGAGCCTGACCACCCGATCCCTTAAGTCGCTTCTTACGACAGGGATGGGTTGCAGAATACCAATTCTTACACGGGTCTTCACGGGTGTGACAAGCATGAGTACTGAGTTATT
Organism: Haliotis asinina; assembly: GCF_037392515.1. Classification (NCBI taxonomy): domain Eukaryota; kingdom Metazoa; phylum Mollusca; class Gastropoda; order Lepetellida; family Haliotidae; genus Haliotis; species Haliotis asinina. Next base: position 76,098,233 of record NC_090282.1, read on the forward strand.
CCAACATAAACATGAACAAGCTGTGTGGAATTATGTCGTAGTACAAAAAAATAAATCAGTTAAGTACTTGGCGGTTTGTACGTGTCAGACGCTTCACAATACGTAGAACCTAGTGTACAGAAACCTGTGCATAAACACAAACAAAACATCATCAACAAGAAGACAAAGTCATCTATTCCCCCGCCATGGCAAAATACTCTTCATGAATATGCCTAGAAGTTATCATTATGCATATAGCAAAATGGACGGACAGTATAGAAAGGTTTTTAATCTCTGTTCCAGCCAGGAACACTGCCATCACATTCAGTTGAAACCAATCATGTTGCTATGAAAACGAAAAAAACCATTTGATTCAGGAATCAAAAAGTACCAAATGGCATCAGTGCACCACTAAACCTATCCATGTGCCGAGTTTGGTGACGAAACATTGAATTGTTTTAGAGTTCTGCTCCTGAATTTCGCACTACCACCAATTTCAGTCAAAATCAAAATTGTTGCCATGGAAAGGCAAGAAATGCTTTATTCAGAAATCGAAAACTACCAAAAGGCACCAGTATACCACCTGATCTACCTATGCACCAAGTTTGGTGAAGACATGTTGAACGGTTTAAGAGTTCTGCGTCGGAATGAGAAATGTGTAAGAACGGAAGGACTCCATATTATTACCATCCGCAAAAGGTGTCGCAGAGGATTAAAAACATTGTCCATGTTCTACATACTCAGGTCAGTCTTACTAATAACAAAGGCACACAAAGTACCGAGTCACTGAGTAGACCATTCAGTTGCCCTTGATTATACCTCAAACGGGAAACAATTACCTGTCTTGATGAAATCAGGTGATAAAACAAATGTGGTACAAATAACATATACACAGTACATATAAGAATATATAACTCAAATTTATTTAAACCGACATCAGTAAATCGTATATTGAGGCGGAGTCCGCGTATAGAGGCACTGTTATTCAAACATTGGCGCTCAGTCTTTTTCGAACATCGGATAACTCGATTAGGATTCTAACCTCACTTATACAGAACTTTAATCATTGTCATGATAAAATTAAGCATCGTGTTTTATCTTTTAAGAGGACTGTTTGAAAGGAAACATCCCTGCTCTCCGAACGGACGCATGGTGGGCCGGGTTAGAATTGATCTTCATAACCCATACTTGTCCTACGAAAAGGGATAATCGGGGGATCAGGCTCGCTGTCTTGATGCACATACTTCATCGGTTCCCAATGGCACAGATAGATGCTAATGCTGTTAATCACTGGATTGTCTGGTCAAGACTCGATTATTTACAGACAGCCGTAATATAGCTGGAATATTGCAGAGTGCGGAGTGAAACTAAACTCACTAGCTGACTTATTCACCGAACGTCAGAGAACTATACATTTTTCTATGTAGTAATAAGTAATTCAAATCCTTTTGTAAATGTCAGTAGTGTCCTACATATTCAGTTTGATGCTTCAAGGTGAGTAACGTGCTCGTCAGCTGACACCACGTGAATTAAAGGAAGTACTAGAGACGTAGTCAGTTGGCTACACAATGAGAAGCTTTAGATATTCACTCGTAAGGTTTCTGTACTGAACCGCGAACTACTGACACAATAGGCAGCCACAAGGAAATGCGTCACGCCACAGTAAGCGGAACATTCGTGTGTAGGCCCACGGGACCAGGTGGGGTGGGCAGCGGTTGACGCACTGACTATGATAAGAGGAGAAAACTGGTTATCAGTGCTAACATATTTGCTTGTTGGCTGCTCCAACACACAGGTTCTCATTTCGTTCCCAGCGACGAAAACCCGGAAGTTTTCAGTTCGATCGATGTCAACACAGTGACAGTTTCTAGAGAAACGTGCAGCATACACACAAGACTCATGGTAGCCGAGTAAGTATATATTTACCTAGCCAGCTCGCTTTCATAGTCTTCTTTTTCTTCATCTGACATACTGATCAACAAGGGCGGAGCGCTTCGAAGATGGCGACAATGAACCGAGGGGAATCCCCCAAGTGCATCACGTGACACGAATTATCACGCGCATGGCAAACTCTATAGTCTGTACAAAGGTTTTAAGGCTTCACCTACGCCTAAAATGCGGTTGTATCGGGGGGGGGGGAACTGAGTTCAAATGCTTTAGACGTGAGTAAGTGATTGAGTAAGACTTTACGCAGCTTTAAGAAATATTCCACTATCATCGCGGCGAGCGACACAAAAAATGGGCTTCAAACATTGTATCCATGCGGGCGGTCGGACGTAGCTAGCGAACGCTTTAACCGCTAGGCTACACCATCGTGTGGATGCAAAAATGGGGTGTGTTAAGATTCGGTTTGCATTTGGTTGAACTGACATATATATTCTTTTATACATAATATGACACGGTGGTGGAACTTAGTAGATAATCCAGCAAACCTAACATTTTAGATTAGGACGCAGGGGGTTCAACAATAAATGTAACTTTGTATCTGAGGACGCATTTGCAACATCAACATATCTCTTGTAGTCCTTAGAATGGTAATAAACAAAGGTATTTTGTCGATCACGAACATATGTACCACTCAATTGTGTTTCATGTTGTCCTGCTAACGCCAAATGAAGATAAACAATCAACCCTGGCGATTCCACAAGGCAATATCACGGCCTGAGTAACAGTTTGGCGATAACATGATGGAGTATGGAGATATATGTATCATCTCCGCATCAGTAAAGTATCGTCTACCTTGAAGTTACGTAGTACAACCTACATAGAAGTTGAGTGGTATCATCGGTCTAAGTAAACTTAAGCTCAGTATTATTCGTTACCAGTGTAACTAATAGTACTGAGCCTAAGTATACTTAAGACTGGGACTGGTAGTGTCATTTAGTTAAGCAGTATTATCTACGGAGATGGTAGTATCTTCTACGTAGTAGAAATTGTCATCATCGTAGATGAAAGTATATTCTAACTGGATGATAAAACACATTCAGATTGTGGCATTAATACGGTTCCATTGTTATGTTCGGGACAATGAACCAGTAGTTCTTCATCCCTTGGTGTAACTCAGAGGAGGAAGACCGGTATCCGGTAGACAGCGTCTCCACATCTCAGTGCTCCTCACTACTGTTCCAACAGGAAGGGCTACTTGGTCATGTGTACTCATACAGCGACTGACGTGTGCTTTACTACCTTAGTCGAATGTCTGGGCGTATGTAGGAGTATTGTTATCATCATCACAATCGTCATCGCCATTGTTGTCATCAAGGTTGTCGTCGTCACCGTCATCACCGTCATAGTCTTCATGATGATGATCATCATTTGTACTGGCGTTATTTGTGGTAGTTATAGTATTATCCATTATTCAAAGAGTACACAAGCCGTTTGTACAGAGTTATGTCCCTCTACTGCAAGGATCCGCTTCTTGTGGGTTCGGATCCGCGACTCTACGTTGGTGGTAAATCGTTTATCACAGCGAATTAAGTGCTTGCTTTACGTAGTAGTATATGGATGATTAACTTTTCAAACTCTTTGTATGCAGTGCCCGTACAAATGACAAATGTTGCAGTACATCGATTCAGAATGGGCTGTTTGAAGAGATGTCAGTACGGTCAACACTCTTGTCACGCTACAAATCTTCGTCTTACACCGTCACGAGCTGATCACGTGACCCTGTCTATAGTCGTGTCACATTTCAGTCACACCCATTTGCGTCATACCATTGCTGAATGCGTATTACGTTACGTACATGTCTCCATTGATTTCGTACCTCCAACCGCACGATGACTTCTCTAGTCATATACGCGGGAATGCACACAAAGCCAGAATCGTTATCCCCGTAAACTTTGTCTTCATTTTCTCTGTAACTCTTAATGACAACCTTTGCATCGTTGACAATATTGTACATTTATATAGAATTGTCATGTTTGCAGACGTTTTATGTTTATTGTATTTGCTGAGTGCTGTTGATGCATTAATCATCAAGAGATTAAAGGGGTGCTCCGTGAGAAATGAGACATTGCCACGTATCAGAAGAATGATGACACTCCTTAGCCAGGAAGCGGTGAACATCCTGGTTAAAACAAGTCAACTTTGATTTTTCCACTGCGATAAACACCATGAAGATATTTCTGGATAGACTGGCAGTAGATGGCCTGTGGGGTGTCATGGTCTGTCTCGTTACTGATCTGCAGTAGAATTGGTCTTCAGCAACCCATGCTTGTCGTAAGAGGCGACAAACAGGGTGGGTGGTTCGCCTCGCTGACTTGGTTAACACGTGCCATCATGTCCCAGACGCGTATATAGATGTCCAAGTTGTTAATTAGTGGATTGTCAGGTCTTGCTCGATTATTTATAGACCGCCGCCGTATAGATGAGTGCGGCGTTAAACTTCAACCATCCATCAAAAACCAGCAACTGCTTTACTTATGCAGCACGTACTCCCCACCGTTCACTCGCGCGTCACTGTAGCGTAATCACGTACACCTGCAGGTTACGACGTGAAAAACGATGTTGAAATCAGGAAGTTTTCTGTTTTGTAGCTATGTTATTGAAACATGAAATATTTACTCCAGGGGAATAAAGTAATATTTAAGAAGACTCAGAAGTGATCCACACATTTAGCATGCTTTATGTAAGGATGGAGTTGGAATGGGACGTACCCCGTCGGCTTGTGAAGTACTGATGTGTTGAAATTATTGACCCTCCCATATCGCTTGTCATATTTTCGAATGACCCTCCACAGGCAAAATGCAAGAGCACCATATAAGCTATTGATTACAGGGGCGTAGCTTGCACATGTATGTTGCTAAAAAGGCTGGACATGTCCCCAATGCTATCTACATAAAAAGCTTTGCAACCTAGAGGGCTTTCAAGAAAAAACTGGCTTGCTATATATAAGTGCCTGTATTACGAAATATCTATTTAACATGAGGTCTGATGTCGTGCCCCACTAACTCCTGTGGTATAGTGACAGTCGGCGAACTGATTATACCAGAATGCGAATCAGTGTTTCTAACAGGACACCGGTATTCCGTTACTGTGTTCCCGAAGGAGTGATCAAGAGTATTTTCGTTTGTAAACACGGATTTCCAACCTTTTGTGGTAAAGGTATCTCAGATGCAAACCGGTTATTATTACCGGTCTTGACCCGTATCACGTGACGACCACGGATCACTTCCGGGTTACCATAATCAGCTGGTACAGTAAGACTCGTGAGTAACGCCCCCATTTGAGGACGTCATTTTAACCCGCCCTGCATAGGCAGAAGGATAGAACTTTCTACACATCGCCATTGGCAGTAGTGATAGGTAAGCACAATATCTTGTACATTGTACGTTGAGTATCAACTCGTCGAAATAATTAACAGTAATATCGGGGTTTTCAAATATTCCAGTATTCATTGATGTCTCAAAGGTGTACGCTTCGAGGCAAGCGAATTGAAGTCTGAATATTAGAAGAATGGCAGAAATATAGCTGTAATATTGCTGCGTGCGGCGTTAAACAAAAAAAAACAATAAAAATAATTTTAGGATATAATATAAGATTATACCATAAATTCCAATTGGAAATTTAGACTACATCCTGAATTAATATATTATTCATAAAAATACATTTACCGACACATATATGAACGGGCTGAAGGTACAGCCGTACTAATGTAACAGAGATCATGGTCTAAAATACCTATCAGTAGCAGCTAAAACATAACTGCTAACGAAAAAACGTCCTATAGGATCTTAACAAGGACTACCCATATATGTATATGGATATTTCAAGTTTGAAGGATTTGTGACAAGTTTCAAAAACGTTGTTCTATTTTTTGTAAGTAACATTACCAACTTTTTCCCAAGGTATGCCCACACTAGTAACCTGTCAGCCTCGTCTGATCCTGTGTTGAAATATGACATTACCAGTTGAGTAACACACCGTGTAACAATTTAGATAACAGTCTTTGTCACAAAGGTAGAGACTATTTCAACAATGGAAACTGTTTAATAACAGCTTGCATAGTAACTACGGAACCTGTGGTATAACTCATGATGATAACAACTTTAGAAACATATATTAATATGCGTATCTAAATCGAATAATGCCATGAACTAAATCATTTTGTCCGCACATTATTGCTTTATCGCCTGGACGCTGACAGATAGCCTGTCTAACAGTCCCCGAACCGCACTATTTTCCCAAATGCCTAGCCCTCCCTGCGATGCCAAAACCCTAAATGAAGCAAGTCTAGATTTCTTCGTCTTCTATCTCACTGGTGCTCATTTTCAATTCAAATGGACCTTTTGTTTCTATCAAATGTATAAGTTCCACTGAAAAGGAGCAGTTGTCTTTTAGTCTTTGTATATATTCATAGACTAAGTTTAGTTTGTAGTTCTGAGATAGTTACTAGATGGCTAGTGCACCCCTGGGATACCAAGGTACGTGACCTTGTAGTATCTTCATACCGCTTCCTTCTATTTTATCAGAGGGCGGGAAAACGTGCTGATGGTGACAAATGGATGTTTCGTTTTTATCGTGTTTCACATGTTGAGGAAAAAGGTTTGTAACAAATGTGTTTGATAATGGCTAGAGCGATTGGAAATTGTGATCAAACTCGGATATAAAAGATAACGTATCCAGCTCGCTTGTAGTAAGTAAAAACCCAGTCCGGCCAGTAAATCTTTACAGTCACTGACAAGGCCGACAAGGCTGAATTTTCATGGGGTCATTTTGTAAGTATATCACTCTCTCCGACTTGTTATGTTAAACTATACATGTACTTATATATCAGGGAAGATTACGACCTGATAACAAACGCCCATCATATCAACAGGTTAATGATGGAACCGGTGTCCACAATCAAACTTCGGGTTAGTGAATAATTTTGTGGTCTAGCAGATTTCAGGCATAGCTTGTCCGACTAGCTAACAAAATTTGGAAACTGTTTCGCACACTGCGTGTCCGTGCGTGTGTGTTCTTAGTGTGAGTGTTTGAGTCACACTCACACACAACAACAACAACAACAACAACAACAACAACAACAACAACAACAACAACAAGCGAGACAACAGCATTGTGGTGGTTTGGGCAAGGCGTGCTTCCATGCCTGCGGCTGGTGACTCCCGAACTGACAGGACTATACACTCAAGAGAGAGAAGAATGAACAGATTACCAAGCTCTGATTCATGGAATGTTAATGTAACAGTATGTAGACGTACTAACATGCTCCGGTTGAGTGAATTTGCAGTGACTTATGAAGTTAAAAGAGCGCCCTAACGGAATATATTTGCGGGGTTAAAGTCACAATCACAATCGCGATTCAAAAGTGCAATATTTTGTACTTGGGCTTACTGCCCTCCAAACGAAACCTTCGGGAGACCGAACCCAGTCATAGCGAGTGTGTGTGTGCACTCGAGTGTAACGACGGCTTCCGATTGGCTGGTTCATTTGCTGATACGCTGAGGGCTCATTGTGTGTACAGAAAGATGATCTGTTTGATGGGCATTTTAGAAGTATGGCGAGTCACAAGAAAGTAAGATTCTTTATGGATAACAATTTCTTTGATTGTACTTGATTCGGCGTGTCAGTATGGATTCATATTCTGTTGTGAAACACGATCATATACACTAGAAGAAATTGTTATCCATATAGAATGTATATAGAGATGTTGGATTTTGTAAATACATGTTCTCTGAATTTGCATTCGATCCAATCAAAAATCATCTCAGTAGAGATGGTGAACTACTGCGTGGCTGGAAATACCCTTGTTAGGAAACACCCTCGTTCAAAAATCAGTGTATTTATGGCGTATATCCTGATAGGTGTTAAGTGCAAATGATGGTCAACGATTGAAGCTGTGTATTGCATATTGTCTTTAGCAGACAGACAAGCAGACATATACGTGTCAGTAAACCAGACATTGAGCTTTCTCCGTGACAGAGGCTTACCACAATCAACAAGTTTTTTTATGTAACGAGTAGATTATTTACTTGTTTGTGTACACAACCAAGATTAGACTACTGCTGACGATCTCATACTCCGGGCAGGGCATACTGTTTCAAGCTCCGCGAACCTACTCACTGCGTTATGGACGCAGCGCAGCACAGCTGTTCAAACCACTTACCAACCCCCCAATAATGGACAAACTTGAAGGACTTGTAGTGATCATGTACTCGTAGACCTTTGGTTCTTAGTAGTGAAGTCAAATTTCATCTATGCTCGTTGATCGCTGTAAGGACCTGTCATGATGCGTATTGTGGGGGTTATTTTCAAACGGGACCCGTGAAGATCTGGGTTAGGGTTGATGTACACCAACCCAGGATTGGTCTTCAGAAACTTGTAAGAGGCGACTAATTGGACAGGTGGTCAGACTCATTGACTTGTTTTGCACATGTCATCGCATCCTAATTGCGTATATCTCTACTAATGTTCTTAATCATATGGTTGTCTGGTCCAGTCTCCTGTCGTATTGCTTAAACATTGCTGAGTGCGGCGTTAAACAACAGCCAAACATAACCCCTAACAGCCCCTAAGGGTGTTTTTGCATTGGCTCTGGCCGGATCAATCTACCGATTCGTGCACAAATGATATTCGTTTTACATAACAAACCCAAAGTGTAACACTGACTTCAGTGATCTAGGAAAGTATGGTATGAACTTCCTACCCAGTGGGTTGGTGTGTTTAATGTAAAAGTTCAATTTCTGATACGGCAATCAGTCAATCAACTACCAGTCACTCAACACTCGTACCATCACGCGACTTGCATTCTCTATCTTTGTCAGCAATACATCGGCTCTTTGCATCCTCCCACAGAACCTTTCAAAATATTACGACCTATGTTTCGTCGCATTTCACATAATGTCTGTGTTTTATTATCCTAATTTTCATTTCTTCCTGTTTCTGACGTCAAGAATGACGAACAACATGCTATGTAGGTTGGAAAGCTTGGCGATGACCGACCTACTTATGGGTGCTCGTTATGCGAGTTACTCATCCAATGGCATTCACACAAACAGTATGTCATCCCCCTGTCTGTGTCAGGCTAACTAACCTCACCATGCCATGTAAACTATAGAATAACGCTTCGTCTCTGGATATCATGGTGGCAGCAAATAAACCTATTTAAATAGAAATAGAGTCCTAGGGAGATCAGAGACCCTGAAGCTGAGGAAGTCTAGACTGGCTTCATTTAGAGCTTTAGCATTGTAGGGAAGGCTTGACTTTGGGGACAAATAATATGATTGAAACTTTTAAAGTAAGTATTTTATTTGGAACACATCTTTAAAAACTCAAATAGGTTAAAGTGATCTGTTGAACCGAACGAGAGCGTTTCCACCGAACGAGTATTTCCACAGGAAATAATTGCTATGAATACTAAGAAAGAAACTTTGATTTGATCATTGACGTAACTTTTTAAAAATTGTAAAAATAATGGGAAACATCTTAACATTAAGTTGATTGTAACTCCCACACATTAGGTAGCAGTATTAGCGCTAAATCCTCAACGGCATCCAGGTCTTTTGACAAAATAAACGCGGTCTCCATATTCCGTGAAAATCATTGCTTATATGAGTTTGAATTTATTTGAAACGTTCAAAAGTTCAGATGCACTGAACACTCACCTTGAACGACGGACGTGACATTCCGTTAATGTTGTATTTGCACCAACTACTCTTCGAGCTAGTATATTCTGATCAGAGGGACAACGGTCGATCGGAAGAAACACGGAACATATATGTGTATATACATAGTTTTCTACCAGGAATCAGACGTTTCAGAACTAGGTTGGTGTCAGACTAACCAGAGCGCAACAACAGGAAACATCACCACCACCATCATCATCATCATCATCATCATCATCATCATTGTCTTCATCACCAACATTATTTCACCTCATGGTTTTCTTGTTTCGCCTGCATCTTATCCCAATAGCGTAGATCGATTCTCATGATGTGAAGTTGGTCACTGGATTGTCTGGTCCAGACTCGATTATGTACAGACCTCCCCCATATAGCTGGAATACTGGTGAATGCGGCGTTAAAGTGAGCTCATTTGATCGCTACCTTGTTTGCCCTCATCTCTAAAGGGGGATAAAACACAAAACAAGCATAATTGAATTAGGTCTACAAAAATAATGAATTAAGTTACCTCCCTGGTCATAAGATAAGGCGGAGGGGTTGTTTTGTTGTTATTGTTTCTATCGAAATCATATAATTTATATTTAGAGACTGAGCGTTAGTTTGTAAACTCCTAATAACTCCTTATCGCCTTGAATCAGGTTTTGTAAAGTGAATAAGAGTTCCCAACTGTATAATTCCTACATGTTTGGGCTCCCGAAGTGTGATGCTGCAAGTAAATGTGAAAATGATATCTTTTAAAGAATTATCACATTATACCCGTGAAGATACGGGGGAGAAGTGATCTTCAGCAAGCCATGCTTCTCGTAAGAGACTACTAACGAAAACGATGACAAATGTATTTGTGTGCTCGTATGTTCACTGCTCAGATATATTTCCTTTCTCCTTTCAGACAAGTCCCAGCAACCGACATGGAGGTGGCAGCGCCTTCAGCTGTCATTGTCGACATCCATGGCGTTGAGGACAACGTTGACGTCCTCAAACAAATGGTGAACCACTTGGTTGAAATGGATAATGTGAGTAGTCCTTTATACGTGTACTTCCTTACGTCGACGAAGACGCTGGATGTACCAGTAAACGGCCTCACCGGAACCAGCATGACAACGTCCATGATTGAAGGTGAAGGACGCGTTGACAGCTTCTACGACGCCAAGAGAAAGCTGGATGCTGCTGAAGTAGTTAACGTAAGCGTATTGTGTTGCGAACCCTGTAAGGAGTACTGGACAACCGTGTGTGGAGCCATCTTCACGCCAGTTCACACATGGCGGATTGAAACAACGACATGTCATGTCACAGCCCTTGTGGACTCGAAGTCGGCGTTGCCTGACCTTAGGAAGATGCTAGAGACACTGCCATCAATAGGAGACGTAAACGTACTAAAACCCACCCTCATACCAAGTGACACATTCAACCACGGGTACTCCACACGCAGTGGGGGCATCACGACCATACCGAGTATGTCGTCCTTGAACTTACTTTACACTCCTCGCAAACGCGACTCCCGTCTGACCGTGGCGGAGAATCTACGACGCTTGGCCAGAGCAGCCCGGTTTGATCCGGATCAGTTCCTCCTCACACGGACCAGCCACGCAAACACTGTCTGGGTCGTTGGGAAGGAAGAACCAGAGAAGTACGACGCCATCGTCACCGACAAACCTGGTGTCACAGTCGCCGCAGCGGGAGCGGACTGCACTCCTCTCCTGTTTGTGGATCCAATCAAACGGGTATGCGGCGCAGCACACGCTGGGTATATGGGTACACTGAAACGGGTGGTCGTTGAGACCGTGAACGCTCTTGTAGAAGAGTTCGGGAGTAATGTGGAGGATATTTTGGTCACCATGGGACCGACGCTGTGTGCGAATTGCTTCTCTTTTGACAAAACAGATCCTGCAGTTGAAGAGTTTCTGGCAATCGACCAAACTACTGTTGATTTCAGGGTTATTGGTGAAGGTTCCCGGGTACATGCAGGCCTCGTGACGACCAACACACTCCTTCTGGAAAGAATGGGTATCAAACCAAACAACATCGACACGAGCTTCGCCACCTGCACAGCCTGCGACCCGGACAGGTTCTTTTCTTTCCAGAGAGACGGCTTCCCGTTTGGAAACCAGGTTGGCTTTGTAAGCATCAGATAACGTGGCAGGCATCAGTTGGTCCTGTTCAAGGTGACCTGATGTTCAGTTTGGTCTGTGGGTCTCTGGTGGGAGGTATGACATTCCCTTTGGTGTGTGGATTACTGCTTGAAGATGCCACATCAGCTTTGGTCTATGGGTCCCTGGCGGGAGATATGACATTCCGTTTGGTCTGTGGACTTCAGCTGGAAGATGGACATTCCGTTTGGTTTCTGGATTTCTGAGAAATCGTCTAACATTCCGTTTGGTTTCTTGGTCTCTACTGGAAGATGCAATAGTCCCTTTGGTTTGTGGATGTCTGCTGGAAGATGTGACATTCCGTTTGGCCTATGGGTCTCTGAAGGGACATAATACATCACGCCTGCTGTTGTACATTTGCTCAGGGTTGTTACCAGAAACTGGGTTGTTATACATTTATGTATCTGTATATATATTTAGAAAATCACGTTGATCTGTGTTCCTTTACACGGACAAATGATGCAGCATGGTTACTGGGGCTACGATATATTCGGTGTACGCAGAAAACCTTTTCGTTCACACGCGCCACCCACAGTACAGAGGGTCTGTACAAAGATCTGTCGCCTTTTGTAGGAACATGAGTCACTGTATTCAGTGACCGGTCCCTACAGAGATCCATGACCCAACATGCGCCTTGTCTACCGTTAGTGGTTGTGATTATTATGATTACTCAGTGCTTTGATAATCCGTGTTAGAGCTTCTATCTAACTTCATTTATGTTCAGATTTTCATATTAATTGTGGGAGTCTATCCTAGTTGATTAGTCTCACACCGGCTCATTTCACGTGTCGCTACGTTTGACTCGGCTTGTTACTCTGACTTCGATATGAAATTCTTTATTGTATCTAGAGTTTTCCCCACTCACGTTAGTGTCTCGTGGTGTGTGACATTCAAACTGTACTTCTAGACACGGTCCGTTATACTCAGGTGAACCACTTACAGTTTTAAACAGCATGACTTCAATAAGTTACAGATGCACACTAAACATAAATTCATACCTTGCTCCATAGTTATATCATAGAGTAAATACATGCAATACACTATGGCTATATTACATGGTTTCTGGACCTAATACGTCCAGTACACTATGGTTATATCACATGGTATCTGGACTTAATACGTCCAGTACACTATGGTTATATCACATGGTATCTGGACTTAATACGTCCAGTACACTATGGTTATATCACATGGTATCTGGACTTAATACGTCCAGTACACTATGGTTATATCACATGGTATCTGGACTTAATACGTCCAGTACACTATGGTTATATCACACGGTTTCTGGACTTAATACGTCCAGTACACCATGGTTATATCATGGGGTCTGTCGAATTATTACGTAGGGCACACTATGATTATACCAGGGAGTCTATGAAATTGATACGTCCTGTACACTATGGTTATATCATAGTGTTTCTGCAATCAGTAGGTGGGGTACAGTGTGATCATATCATACTGTGTCTGGAATTAATACGTCAAGTGTAATGAGCGTGTGGGCTGTGATTCAACACGACAGCAGCATTCATCAGTAGGTGACTGGTGACATATAGTAGTCAGATTTTAATGACATATAATCAGTGATTTGTACATACAATACATATAATAATATTATGGAATTATACGGGGTACTTGTTTGTCTGTATAGTTATGGAGACGTTCCCAATTACAGATATCTATCCAGCTTACGAGCGATTCGTGTACATATGGAAAGTTAGGCTGTAAAATAACCCAGTTCTACTATTTCTTGTAGCCGTTTTTCGGGTGATCTCTATACAGAACCGGTTGTAACTAAGGACTGTGTATATAGGTAAGGTTACCATGTTAGAACCAATCCTCTTTGACTATGTAACAAACCTTTAACATACAGACCTCTTGATCTAAATGTAAACTCAAGTTGATAATAGCCTGGACTTTAACAGAGAAAAGACGGTAGTACTGCATACTTCTTGACAGTAATACAGAGATACGGAGATCACTTTGGCAGCTTAGATATAAAGTCTTCAGCCATTTACCAGATAATCTTTGAACCCAAAGTTGTGAGCGCTTCAATCTGTCGTAAGTTTATATGCACTCCATATAAACACTGATATATTTTAGTTGTATGTGCTGGGACATTGTGAGTTGGTCACTGGTCATGAGGGTGACATGGGTTTGTTTATACCAGTGAATAATGCATTTATCTAACAGAACACCTTAATGTTACTTTTGAACTGTTGGAAGCAAGGGGACAAATATGTTTTGGAGCCATCGCTAGATTTTGGAGACTACACGAAAAACAGATTTAGAGTTATCTCCCTTCTCTCGATTGCATCCGCAAAAGATCGGTAATTTCCGTAAATCATAAAATGTTATTTCAGATAAAAAAAAAATACTACCACGAAGTATCAAAAGAGCTCGGCATTCCTTGTGGGGTACACAGAACTCGCTTGTGAGCGGGGTACATTGAAAATAAAGAACCAACATTTTTGTGTGAGGCAAGAAAGTGTATATATACAATCCTAAGCTAAATACATTGTATACATTCATATATACATGTCATAGTGATGCGGCTGTCCTTGTATTTCGACGTTTCTCGCTGTCTAACACTGCTGTTACATTCACAGAACAGTTGAACTGATTCTCAAGTTACTGACAACAGCAACGACACCTTCTGTATGTAATATACTACTTCCTCAGTGTGAGTGGCCTGTGTAAGAGCAGTGCAGCTAAATGTATATGGTCAATGGAAACCAAAAATGTGGATGTGAAATTATTGTTTGATTTCTACAATTAGGTGTGCCATCCCCAGTACTAAACAAAAGAAGGTGAACATCATTTGGCCATACGGGATGATCTGATAAACCTGAAAAGACAGGAAACCTTAAATTATTTAATTAATGGTATTCCATCTGATTATGTTATTCAGTATTTGCCAATAGAAATGTCGTTGTTTTTTCAGTCTCCAAAAACATTTCTTTAAGGTTGTTAAATCAACAAAAAAGATAATAGAAGAATATGTCGTATTTACCAAATATGTTGTTGTCTTAAAGCTCATAGTTTGTACGACATCCTCAAATATTCCGTGGATGTTATCATTTTGTACTAATAAATACACCCGTTCGCTACCAAACTTATTTATCCCGATTCTAATAGACGAAATGTTGCTGTCCAGTGACATCACTCAGACGAGCGAGGGACATTCTGTGTTAATTATATTTAGCAGAGAGTAACGTGTCATGATATGTAGCTATGATGTACATGCAGTTTATATCTTTCATCCTACTATTTGTAGTTTATAGAGCATTACCACTGTTTCTTCATGGAAACCTATGCAATAAATATCTCATCTCATCTTATCCATGGTATAATCCTGAAAACTAATCGAGAATGACACTGCGGCTATTAATGTATATTAGACATGTTTTGTAAGTAGACAGTGAGAGGCTGTTACAGCCGAAAGACTACTGATAGTGATGCCGACATTCAGCTCTTCAGTCATGTTTCAACACGATGCCTTAAGCTGTGTTTGACAGGAACAGTCGCCGCGTGTTGTATGTGTTATGACAATGTCTTCATTTTTTATTTAGAAAATTCATGTTTATTTAGAAAATTCAGGCTCTGGTAATAAATATAGTTGTACCTTAAAACTTTGTTTGTGTTGCTTATATCAATGTTGCTTTTATCTAAGTATCAATAAACTGCATGACCGACATTTCCATAACAACAGCAGTAACAATGCACCTGTTGTAAAATAACGCCATCGTCGTGGCGACCGACGTCAATGTGTGATCAGGAGATCGGGAAAATTTCAAGTATCGTTTAGCTTTCTTCTGCTATGGTTGGAAAATCAAAACATGGGAAGTTTATCGATGTTCTGACACCGTTCTATGATATGTAATTAGATCCACTCATCTACAGAGCTGAGCAAGAAGATAGTACGTGTGTCTCAAACACTGAATCATGTGATCTTTTATCAAATATTGAATCATGTACCCGTATATCAAACATTGTATTTTACACTAGTATATGAAACATTGAATTGGTGTGATATACAAACATATCTAGCGCTGAATCGCACTAGTCGATCAAGCATCGAAACATGTACCAGCACTGAATCGTGTACATGTGTATATAGCATTGAATCGTGTGTTTGCAGAAGAAACACTGAATTATGTACTTAGTAAATCAAGCGCTTAAACATGTACTGGCGCACCTTCCACTGAATCGTTTATGTCACCCGAAAGAGCCTAATAAAAAGAAGGTATGACATAGATAATTCTGTGACCGACCCAGTGACGAGGATCGTTGATAGCGCAGTATCCCACTGACACAAGCACTGCGGTGTACACATATGTCTGACTGGAGCGTTGGTCAACATTAATTCATTTGCCGTCTCTACTGTCAAGACATGAGAGATGATCAGCTCTGTGTGTGCCATAACGGTATTAGTGCCAAATGCATGTATCAAGTGGTTGCCGACCACTCAGTACCACATGCATGCATCAAGTGGTTGCCGACCACGGAGTACCACATGCATGCATCAAGTGGTTGTCGACCATGGAGTACCACATGTATGTATCAAGTGGTTGTCGACCACGGAGTACCACATGCATGCATCAAGTGGTTGCCGGCCACGGAGTACCACATGCATGTATCAAGTGGTTGCCGACCACGGAGTACCACATGCATGTATCAAGCGGTTGCCGGCCACGAAGTACCACATGCATGTATCAAGTGGTTGCCGACCATGGAGTACCAGTTGCCGGCCACGGAGTACCACATGCATGCATCAAGTGGTTGCCGGCCACGGAGTACCACATGCATGTATCAAGTGGTTGCCGGCCACGAAGTACCACATGCATGTATCAAGTGGTTGCCGGCCACGAAGTACCACATGCATGTATCAAATGGTTGCCGACCACGGAGTATCACATGCATGTATCAAGTGGTTGCCGGCCACGGAGTACCACATGCATGCATCAAGTGGTTGCCGGCCACGGAGTATCACATGCATGCATCAAGTGGTTGCCGGCCACGGAGTACCACATGCATGCATCAAGTGGTTGCCGGCCACGGAGTACCAGTTGCCGGCCACGGAGTACCACATGCATGCATCAAGTGGTTGCCGGCCACGGAGTATCACATGCATGTATCAAGTGGTTGCCGGCCACGGAGTATCACATGCATGTATCAAGTGGTTGCCGGCCACGGAGTACCAGTTGCCCACCATGGAGTACCACATGCACGTATCAAGTGGTTGCTGGGCACGGAGTACCAGTTGCCGGCCACGGAGTACCACATGCATGTATCAAGTGGTTGCCGGCCACGGAGTATCACATGTATGTATCAAGTAGTTGCCGACCACGGAGTACCACATGCATGTATCAAGTGGTTGCCGGCCACGAAGTACCACATGCATGTATCAAGTGGTTGCCGGCCACGGAGTACCAGTTGCCGACCACGGAGTACCACATGCACGTATCAAGTGGTTGCCGACCACGGAGTACCACATGCACGTATCAAGTGGTTGCCGGCCACGGAGTATCACATGCATGTATCAAGTGGTTGTCGACCACGGAGTACCACATGCACGTATCAAGTGGTTGCCGGCCACGGAGTACCACATGCACGTATCAAGTGGTTCCCGGCCACGGAGTACCACATGCACGTATCAAGTGGTTGCCGGCCACGGAGTACCACATGGACGTATCAAGTGGTTGCCGGCCACGGAGTATCACATGCATGTATCAAGTGGTTGCCGGCCACGGAGTACCACATGCACGTATCAAGTGGTTCCCGGCCACGGAGTACCACATGCACGTATCAAGTGGTTGCCGACCACGAAGTACCACATGCATGCATCAAGTGGTTGCCGGCCACGGAGTACCACATGCATGTATCAAGTGGTTCCCGGCCACGGTGTACCACATGCATGTATCAAGTGGTTGCCGGCCACGGAGTACCACATGCATGTATCAAGTGGTTGCCGGCCACGGAGTACCACATGCACGTATCAAGTGGTTGCCGGCCACGAAGTACCACATGCATGCATCAAGTGGTTGCCGGCCACGGTGTACCACATGCATGTATGAAGTGGTTCCCGGCCACGGTGTACCACATGCATGTATCAAGTGGTTGCCGGCCACGGAGTACCACATGCATGCATCACGTGGTTGCCGGCCACGAAGTACCACATGCATGTATCAAGTGGTTGCCGGCCACGAAGTATCACATGCATGTATCAAGTGGTTGCCGACCACGGAGTACCACATGCATGTATCAAGCGGTTGCCGGCCATCGAGTACCAAGTGGTTGCCGGCCACGGAGTACCAAAATAGCATCACTTTATTGGACTTCCGAGTGATGATGCCATTACTGCTACTCATGACACAGTGCAAGGTTACAATAACAGTAAATGTGCTGACTGGTAATATACTGAAATGGGTATAAATGACTGGAATATATTAACAATATAGGTAGATTGCACACACTGCAGGCTGGGTGAATATACGGATGTTAGAGGTTCAGTCCAGGCAGAGTTCAAGGTAAGCATATGTTTGAGAAAGATGACAGCGCGAGGGATGGGTAGAGGGTAAGGGGTTGTAAGTGTATAGGATGGATAATGTACACACCGGCGGCACCTACTCTCACCTCATTCTTGTTTGTCTACAACGTCCACAACGGTAATCCTGTGTCGTGAGGAGGCGTTTGGATGTACACGCGAACGGTTCCTCGTCCCTGCGTTCTGTGGCAGATGGATGCTGACTTGTCGAGAGGATGAAGGCGACTGATAACGCCTCAGATGTTTGCATCCCCGCTCAGTGACTGGTCACCCCCCACTACACGGGGTCGCGATTACCACTCACGGGGAGGCGGGCAGTCATGGTTGGGGTGATAGCAGATACAGGCAGCTTGATTACATGTTACGATGTATTAAAGGATGAAAGATACGATGGGTTGAGATGTACATAGAACCAAGGGAGCGCGTGGTTAATGTATATGCGTCCCAGGGTTCAAAATGTTCCTGGAATGGAGTAGACTAACTCTTGGTCTCTGAATATATATAATTTGGATCGTAACAAATAAATCCATTTAAACTGAAAAGGAGCCTCGGGTATCAGAGATTCTGAACCTGGGGAAATCAAGACTTGCCTCATTTAGGGTTTCAGTATTGTATGGAGGGATAAGCTGTTGTAGGGAAAATAATATGGTTCGAGGACCGTGAGACAGAGACTAGGAAGGAAGGTAGAAGAGCTGATGGGCAAGGGATAGGGGGTTCCAAGTGAGGAGCTAAGGTTGGGAGATGTCATAGGTGTAGGTGTATAGCAGAGGGTCGGGATTAAGTAGGAATCCCCACGGGACGAGATTTACCAAGTGAAGTCTGGCGTCGGGTACCTGAAAGGGAGAGGTAGGGAGACAGGTAGAGGGATAGGTGATGGTGAAGGTGTGTATGGGTGGGCGATCGGGGGGCTAAGGATGACTGGCCTTACGAGGTCTAAGGGATCACAAATCGACAGTGAGGAACTCTTTGAGGGCTAGTTTATCGCAAAACAAAAACATAAAACGTGTTTGTGCATGTGTATGTATTTCTTTGATAACAGTCAGTCAGTCAGTAATCTCCAAATAAAACGTTCAGTTTTATCTGATACAAGAACAGCCTCCGGTACCATAACGGTTACAGCAGGGGTCGGATCATTCGTTTCACAGACGGAGGAAGAGCGGGGACTGATCATGAACTGCTCTTGTTTTGGCCATTGTCTCTGGCAATAGCCAATACCGCTATACACCTGACGCCACGGCATATGTAAGATAGCAGGTGCCCTTGGATAGTATTACCCCCACTTACCCACCACCACAGACAAACGTGTTTACCTCTGAAAACTGATCCACTTACCCGCTCCAGCGAAATGCCCATTACTATAACCCTTACAGATGTGTCAAGGGGGATCGCAGTATAAATCAAAGTTATGCTGAAGTGTTTTAATGTCAAGACTGACATTTCTTTCCGCCTTTGCTTGATATTGGTGAATAGACTTTTGATAAGTTATTTCCTCCTACTCTATAGTATCATTGATGTTAAGCTGACATCAAACACCGATATCTCCTGTTCAGTATCGTGCATCTAAAGAAGCTTTTTTTATGGGACTGTTATGTATTTATCTCAGCTGAAGCAGGAAAGGAAATATTATTGATGAATATGTATCAAACCTAAATGATACAAACATATCGCATTCCGTTCCGTGACGGCATCCGTCATGTTTCCCGGACTTGTTTATTCTGGCTCCTCGACATTTGTTTTTCTGTTTATTTACAAGCGGTGTTATAACCTTACCGAGCCAGTGGTGCAAGACATGCATGAGTCATATACAATAAAGAGTACGGGAGAGTTATTATGATAGAGGAAGAGTAGACTGTTAAACAGTCCCTCAACCACATTACTTCCCTTCCGACAAACCCTTTCTGCAATGCTGGAGACCTGTATGAAACAATCGAGATTTTCCACAGGTTCAGTATCCTGATCCATTAGTCGTTCGCAACGTTACCTATCGTAGCTCTATACCTTATCATAGGCGTACGAATGTTGTAGCGCAACGAATCTTCTGTGGGTTGCGACCCTGGTTCTGAATCACACATTCCTTTTCAATATAAGTGGAATTGTTTGCTGGTTTATAATATATCCTTGGCGTTTCTCGTGAATGAGTAAGTGAATTGTTGCTCTGCCGTTTAGACTGTGTTATAGACTGATATATCATTGCGTGTCAGCTTGCCGAGAGAGGAAGTCCAGAAGTAATGTTGGTCTTAGATGTCCACCACTTTGTTGAAACCAACGAGCACGGGTATATTTTAACTTCAAAGCCTAACATTGAAGGAATTACGCAAAGTAAAGTCGTCTCAGTTCCTCAGGTTTGCCTATTTCCCATAGGGCACAAACCTTTTTACTCACATATCAGTTTGTTTAACTGATTCAAGATTGTGGATATACTTCTTTGATAACACGCCCTGCGTCCAGATTTTCGAGTGGTAAATTCACGGTGTAAAATACCAAAGTCAGCATCATGTGGTCGACAAGTACAAGCAGACACAGACATGAGCATGCACCCGCAATATAAGTGCACTTAAACATAATCTTAAACCCCATTTATCCACAGTCTGCGAGGCAGCAAACACAGCCCGGCGGAACCTGTTGGACATTGCTGGTAGATCTGTGCCATTGAGAAGATGGAGAGGATGCATGTCTCAGGCGCTACTGTTTGGTTGCAACCAAACACCCGAGTGTGGCGCTCTCAAACCAAGCATAACAACCAGTGATAACCTCATACTCGAGGCAGAAATCACTGAATCCTGCCACACCCAAGGGGCACAACTGCCAATGATCACTCCGGAAAGGAATACAAATGTCGTTTTATATCCACCCCGCACAGGTCGTGATAAGAAAAGGTTTTCCAAGCAATAACATTATCAACCGTCATATTTATTGGCGCACACAGAACACATAAACAAATCATGTTGCCCTACCTGGGGTTGATTGTTTACACATGAGGACTTGTTTACACGTTGCCGTTGTGTGATCTCATTATCTGATTACAGTGGGACGCGTTGTCTAATTATAGAGCACACTACCACGGTTCTTTATTATCGAGTGTCTGTACCACAGTACTCCGGTGACTGCGGCCTAATGTAAGACAATATGTGCCAGCATTGTGTTCGTTACACATAGTCCTACTTCTCCGTTACCGACAACAACGTGGAATACCGTACGTCTTAAATCGCTTATGTCAGCGTAACAGGTTTCAAACATAACGTTGTGGCGTCTTGAACGAATTCGGTAAGTAAGTGTATTAGTGAGTATGGTGGCTATATAGGTTTCACCAGTGATTCACCAATTCTAGCCATATGGAGAATCGAACTTGGGTACCGTTCTGTAAAAACTCTAAACATGGTCATCGACGATACAAATGTGGATCGGTTGTTTACCTGTCTCGTTTAACATCGCACCCAGCAACTTTCAGGCTTTGTGGCGGTAGTTGATCAGTTAGCCTACTCTTTTGACAAACATGGGTTGGAAGACCAATTCAAATCTTGATCTTCATAATGTCGCTTGAGTTGAATTAGGTGAAAACGCTCAAAAGTTGATCAATCATATCGCCACGTGCATGAAAGAGCACCATGTTATTAGGTCTTTTCACTTGGTCAAATAAGTACAATAAACACACACGAAATGCCTAGCAAATAATGTTAAGTGTCGAACAAAAAATGAGTTGTGTCTCTTTGCTCTCATTTCATCCTGGGTTTAAAATGTTGCAAGCGATGTATACGTCCCTCTTACTCTAACTCGTTCTGTCGGGACGGCGGGGTAGTCCAGCGGCTAAAGTGTTCACTCGTCACGCTGGAGAACCGGTTTCGATTCCCGATATCGGTACAATATGTACCTATTCTGGTGTCCCCCTTACGTGATGTTGTTGGAATATTAATACAGCGGCGTACAACCATACTCACTTACTCTTTCAAACTCTTTATGGTTTTCATAACGCGATAGATCTTATGAGATATACGTGAGCAATGAAAGACTCCCTGTGAAAGACATATAGTACAAATATCCAAACGCCAAACGAGGCTGAATTACCGAATAACAGATTTCCCCCAGTTTTACATCAAACTGCCCTCATTACAGGTGGCAAAACGTGCAGATAGCATATGGTATAATACCATTATCCACTACAGATATAGCCACAGATCACCATCCTTCCACAACACATGGCATCATGACACCTGATACTGCTCAGAAGTTCCAAGACACGTAACCATGACTACGGATTATGATAAATGATACTCTGGTTAATCAAGTTGTTTGAATTTACGACATGAGCAAATGTACGGCACAATGTTACATATCAGCATATAAAGGGGTCAAGATGCGAACATAATTGTATATTCATAAGACATCATTCAATACCAAAACGACACGTGTACATCCTAATGCAGCATGACTAAATGACCTATCGTCATAACATAGATCCCGTGATTTGGGTAATATATAATTCCTTACAACATAGAGTATTTTCATATATTAATTTTGATTTTAAAGCATCTTTATATTAATCATGCACATACTTTATTTCGAATCGGTGGTAATAGTGAACGATGAATAGGGGTCAGTTAAAGGATTTATCAGCCTACCTGATGGGCGGCATTGTCAAGCCTTGGTGCTGTTCTGGCAACCAGTGGACTGGCTACATGGGAATGTATAGCGTGTCTATAATATACACCGCCAGCTCCAATCTATGGAGATATGGGCCAGGGATGAACGCAAGGATATCACACTAACGGTAATAGTGGTGAAAAACATGTTCTCATATCACACCAAACTAGCACCCCTGTCAGGCTGCATTGCTAGCAGAACAATGTGAGTGTCTTTCACTCCTTCCAAATGTTACTGGATGGGTTCATTTCATGATAGGGGTGGAAGGGATGGATTTATTGGAGAGTTGGTGATCGTCTGCTCCTGACGTCTGCCTGGACCTGACGTCAATGTGGGCACGATAGAGAAATATCAATGGGTCAGTAGTGTGTGTGGAATGGAGATGCGCTTCCTTTTATACCAGTCTACTCGTTTCCATTTATTTCTTCGAGTGTAATATGAGTCTACTTAGATATGGAATAAACCGGGTGAGTGTTGGCTGTATTATTAGAAGCCATGATATGACGGTAATCATGACGTTAGTGCGAAATGAAGGTGAAAAGTGAATGTCGTAGAGGTGGAAAGTGAATGTTGTAGAGGTGGAAAGTGAATGTCGTAGAGGTGGAAAGTGAATGTCGTAGAGAACGATCATCATGAGATAATGATTGTTCATCCTACGTGTTATAACGCTGCTCTTATTGCATCTAAGTTGCACCATGGCGTGCCGGTGTAATGTCGGCGGACAGATCGAGGTGCTGCAAACTTGAATATTCCAGAAATATCAAGGCTGGGGACACCAGAAAAGGGCTTCACACATTGTAGCCACTTGGGGAATGGAACCCGGGTCTTCGCCGTGACGAGCGAATGGTTCAACCTCTAGGCTACCCCATCAATGATTTAGCACTGAAGGCCAAGCGGGCTTTAATGGAAGTAATAAGTAATGTAAATGGAACGGGAATAATAGATCCCAGTGTTTAAGATTTTTGATGCGCAGTAACAACCGATATTACTGTATGGAGCAGAAATCTTGGGAATGCATAAATTTTATGAAATAGACAAGGTTCATTTCGTCAGCCCTCAAACACCTATTGCTATCATATATGGCGAGTGCTGAAGACATCCCCATTGTGTAAAACTTTAAAATATCGAAATATTTTGATCAAATTTCGATGTGGATTATTAAGGCTAAAGTATAATGAGGGCTGATGGTTACATGTTGAGGTTGCTGAACGCATCTGGCCATTGTGTCATCTAGGTGTAGGACACAAGTTTCATTATATTTTGTATGTGCTGAATAAAACTCACTAAGATTAAAACACCCTCAATGTGTATATCAGAAACAACCAAACTACTGTAATTTCAAGTCGCTGTTATCAACAAATGAAGAAACACTCTTACGAAATTTATGTAAATATATCTTTCATGCTTATAAAATCAAACTCCAATATTTTTTTCTTTAAACCACATGTTTGTCCATTTTAAACATTTACAAAGATGTGCATATGTGCTTACATTACAGTGCAGATTTGTAGATCTATTGGGATAGAGACAAAACGTGGAGGCGGGGGCATCATATTCTGGGAAGATAGTGGGTGGGGGTGTCATGTCAATTTTGTACACATGAGTAGGGGAGGGGGGTCAGCAGTTTTGGTCATATGGATATTGATAATCAGCTTATCTTGAGTTCGAACCCCCAGCCCCAACAGAGTTGTCCAGCGACGCTACAAAAATATTTCTCTTAACATAACGTCTAGAGCTACACGTTACTTTAGCAAATACAAAATGACAGACTAAACACACAAACAAGATTTACCGACACCGTACCTTCTAAAATTATTTTCACCTTTCGTTCTGTACACCCAAGGTCCAGGTTAATGGCATTTTTGTCAGTAACAGAGTTACGTACACCTCGCTTTTGACACATCTTTATTTGTGTTACACAGACCATTGATGGAACACCTGGAACAGCAGGCTTTTCGCCGGATCAGCATTCTCTTGTAGCGGCACCAAGCCGTAGTAGAACGCCTTCTACCTTTCTTAAAATGTGGGTGATCTAGGAGGTGCCCTGTATACTCACTGTACAAATTTTAACATATGTGTATGGTCAGACGAAAGAACAACCAGACAGTACATAAGCTACTGGATACATTATGTCAATGTTCTGAAAGGTAGTTTTTATTTTTGTATGATGGCCTCTAAAAATACAGCCACACTACTGATATCGTCACACGTGACTGTAGCTCTCCCCATTCCTTTGTGGAATGTTTAGTTAAGGTATAGGGAGAGCAACAAGAATATGCAAAAGTATTAGACATTTTGGCTCTCCATTCAGTTACAATACATTACAGCAGGGTACAACTGCACAGGTTGAAGCTCAGCTTTTCATTCAGTAACAATACATTGCAGCAGGGTACAACTGCCCGGGCTGAAGCTCAGCTTTTCCAAAGTGTCACAATAGTTTTGATACTGCAAACACTGTGGTCAAGATTATAAAAGAGTAAATGTCATATAGGTGTACTTGTATGTCCGCATTTATGACTACGCGAATGAAAACACACATGTGATAACATCATAAACACCTAAGGTATGTTTCACAGCCACAGAGATTTCTTCAGAGATGTTAAAAAAAAGCAATGAACGTATGTGATATAACGTGTGAAGGTCTAGTTTCAGGGCAAAAGGTCAACGGCCCTGAGCATGGTCTATGTTATCCGCACACAAGAAATTACGTATGGAAAACATATATGGATCACTAGGCTACTTCACCGTCACGGTAGGCGTAGCTGTAGTCGGGGTCGTAAATGGAGCAAGCACGCTTGGTCAAGCACTCTAGAAACTGTAACATTTACAAAAAATTGAAAACTATATAGGGTTTTTGTATTTATATAATGCTTCTTAGCTAACTGTAGAAAACAATTATCAAACGTAGTTTCCATGCGAGGCCCCGTCCATTGTTTGATCTCATATAGTGTACACGTGTGAACGAAACCATTCAACCTCTGTTTTAACATGTGGCGTAGTGAGTGAACCTATTTTTTACAGCTGCATCAACGATTTTGAAGCATTTCGCGACTTGATGTTGTGGAGCAGAACTGGTCAGCCCAATGCTTTTACGAGGCGACATATGAAATCCGTTTGACTTGGCTGATTCATATCCCCATCCACGGAGTTGATGGATGATCATGTCATGCAAATCACTGACTTGTCCAATCCAGACTCGTCAGTATCCAGACCGCCGTCACACAGGTGAGAACTATTGCGTGCGCCTTTAAGCAACAAACAGTAAACGGAACTGTTCCTTAAGTGTTAGATACATGATAGGTCAGCACACAGAGGTCAGATAGGTTTGCTTCGCTAATTGTAAAGACTGCAAAATTTATAGTCCTGTGATGATTTGCACCACACTATTTTCCTATTTCCACGTAAACTGACATTTTCCCAGGGAACATGATTAAACAACACTGCCGCTATTACGACAGATCTTGGCAACAGAGCGAGAATATTCTGCAGGAAGTTAGCACCAAGTGTACTTGGTTACGACGAGTGTGTGCAGCTGGAAAGCTGGATAAGACAAATATCAGGGTGAGGCCCTTGGAACCTGCTCGGTATGATAAGTACATAATGTGTAGACGAACAAGACGTTATACTCAGTTCGAACGCCATTACCTAGCTCAGATACATCAAACATGCATACATAACTGCTGAATGGCTCAAGATAAAGCTGCTACTGCATACAACGTGCGTGTATGGTGATGATGTAGTGGTAACATGTTTTGTTTGTTCTTTAACGCTGCACTACAATATCTCAAGTACCGTGACCCGTGAAGGTCCCGGGGTAGAATACGCCTTCAGCAACCCATGCTTGCCATAAAAAGCGACTATGCTTGTAAGAGGCGACTAACGGGATCGGGTGGTCAGGCTCGCTCACTTGGTTGACACATGTCATCCGTTCCCAATTGCGCAGATCGATACTCATGTCGGTGATCACTGGATTGTCTGGTCCAGACTCCATTATTTACAAACCGCCGCCATATAGCTGAAATATTGCTAAGTGAGCGTAAAACTAAACTCATTCACTCACTCTCAAGTACCGTATTTCCTCTGTTAGACTCTCTCTTACACGGCGATATATTACTGATAGATAATGACATGAAAGTACTCTCTGTATGATTTATGGATAGTGGGTTACTACAGTTCCTACATAAATAGAAAAGACGCTGTCAACAGAAATGTGCTTTTTCAAAGTGTTTACGAAATCAATACAATAATTGTCATCATATCGTACATAATCAGGTTAGAAATTATCAACGATGTTTTAAATCCATTGCAAGCCATCTTGTCATATCTACAAATGCATGTGAGATGTGATTAAATCGTGAACAGTATCTCTGATTCAGTTAATGTACTTTTTCATTTCTATTATTACAGAAGTGTAAACCATCGGCTCATAACTGCAAACGTTGCACTGTGTATGGCACAACATACTGTGTACAGTATAGATTGATAATCTTAACATCTTAGATGAACTGCATGATAAATAAAGCTAGCTAAGTTAGCTATAAGGTTACAATCTGATGATGACATGGATTTGAATCTGGCTTTACTTGGGTTGATATAAACGGCTTTTTGTAAATGATTCAAGCAGAGCTGTTTGAATATGGAACACACGAGGAGAAAGTGGTACTCATCCTCAGTATAACCTTCATCGTAATGTAAACATAACCTATCTTTTCTGTCTTCATTAAAATATCTTCCAGTTTCAATACGTAAATGATATGAAAAACATCTAAACTGTGCGAGTGCTACTCTAAACTTTTTAATGTAAATCACATTTACATACAATTTCCTGAACAGTGATATTTTGATATAAGAATAATACATAGATTTGCTGCCATTTTGAAGTGAACTGTACCAATTCTATTCATGAACACATTTAAGCCGACTCATAAATTCAGTTAAAAACGAAGTAGGAGAATTAACAGCTTGCTGCTCCCAAACAAAACCAAAACCCAAACTGTACAACAGATCTCGACATTTCGACGTCCAATTAACTCTTTTACGATCTCAAGCCATTAACGTCATATGATAACATTTGGGGGATGACGAGATTCAGACATACTTGATATATTACTTTTAACCAATACTTTATTACTTTATTACTTTAGTGCTTGGATATATAGGTGAAACCGCCCACATTCACAACGAGCTCTATTATAAGTTGTGGACATCTTAACACCTCAAAACCGTTTGCAAGCCAGTGTGTGTACAGATTCGATATAATCATTCCGACAGAATCCCCAGACCTCGGCGCCACACAGCAGAATAGGAGCTATTTTCATATCAAATATCTTAAAGTATAATTCATGAGCTATGTTGCCCAGTTTACTTATTGTTTTAAGAATACCAATAAGGCCTTTTTACCTTGCACGGCAGCATTGGAACAATGACTAGACCAAGACAAGCCCCTTGTGAATGTTATACCTAGATGCCTATGTGAAGGTCAGCTTCCAACTTCCAACTGTTGTAAAACCAACTTTCTGTTTTTGATAAAATACCACCTTTCTGAAACATGACAAGTTTTGTCTTATCCGAACGGACCTGAAGACCATATTCTAAACAAAACCTTTCTGAAACAATGATGCGCTTCTGTAGCCCTCCACTAGTATCAAATATAAGTACGATGTCATCCCCAAAAAGAAGAAGAAATATCTGAATAACATCAGGATGTAATCGATCTCTGATATTGAATTTCGTTCTATCTCAACTGCCAACTCGTTAAAAAATAGAAAAAAAACAGAGGGCTTAAGACACATGTACAGTCAGTGACTGTACGTGAGCACGGGGAAAATCCTGACAGTACGTTATCATCTTTTACGCTAGCCTTAACGAAAGAATAAATTGACTGTATAGAGTTAACCACTTTGGGGGAAACACCTCTAGATTTCAATACTGACCATAATTTCAAACGACTTACACTGTCGAATGCTTTAGCAAAATCCACGAAAACACAATAATGTTTAACCTTTTGCTTACCCAGGTACCTCTGGATACTAGACTGGAGGATAAATATACATTGTATTAACAGTGGTGGAGTAATCGTGACGGAACCAGCCTGTACCATATGCCTCACAACAATAAGTTAACCTCCTGTTTAGTATAGACACATAAGCCTTGCTAAATACCTCTATAGTTAGATGGGGAGTGTATATCACCTTCCTTGTATGGAGGAACAATGACAGCCTCCGACCATGATTCTGGAAAGTAAGCATGTTCAAACATGACTTTGAAAAGCACTGAAAGATATGGTACCACAATGTCTGTTGTATATCTCAAATTCTGGAATTAATAAAACAGCAATGTCGGTTAAAACCTCCTCCTATGTTATAGGCAAAATCTAAAATGAAGCGTGTCATATCATCACATTTATCAGAGTCAATTTCATCTTTAACGTTGAAATCTTCATCAGTCACATCCTCGGATAGAGTTCATGTAATTAAATTCAAAATATTTTAAATCATCAATACTTTTGACGATATCTTTATCAATTGCTGATATCTGTAGTACGAACTGTTTCAGTCACCAGAAGGTCGGGGAATAATTTACAGACAATTTCAAATACTTCCGGCTACATATCTATAATTTCTCCCAGTTCCCATCAGACGGTAACGAGTGAGCTTGGATCTCGCTTTACGTGTCACAAGTTGTTGCCTCGAGTGGGGGACCACTTTAAGGAGAAATCACTTTAAGGAGAGTTATTACCCTTGGGTATATAAATTACCTATTCAAGATATCAATAAATAATTAACGATATCTGTATTTAATCGCAAGATATCAGGAACTGAATTATTCACATCATTAAAAACATGAATTAGTGTGTATCTTCAGACTCTCTTATGACATTAATAGTCTAATTTAAGATAGCATCTTTTAAAGATATCAGTAATATGCTTAATTCAGGATATAATTATCTTGAAAACAATTCAGTAATTCCGAAATGAACGTGAAAACAGTTACCTGTTGCTCTTTTTCTTGTCTCCTGCCTTGATTGAAATGAACTTTGTTTTGATGCTCTTGATTGATTGGCTACTGAGTTTATGGGCGTGTTTTATGTGCATAAATTAAGAAAGACACCTAATTCACATCATGCCTCTGTCGCCTGCTTTTTCGTGATTGTTTCTGGTTAATCTTTTGTAGCTACGTCATGTTTACTTCGTCGAATACACGGATTCATACTGTCTGCATATCATTAATTTTGTTTTTCGATTCAGACTCAACTAAAATGATATGCATTAAATCCTTAGACATTTTGTTGGTGCACCAGAAACACGGCCAGGCGTGATTACTTTAGGGCAAGTGTGTTTTTGTGTCTCTGCAGAAAGGAAAGATCACCACCAGGGGTAGACTGTCAGGCAGTGTATTTGTTTTTACCAGGAAAACACGGACACGGAGCATACTCTTCACACAGTTACTTAGATAAGTGTGATATTGACACGGATGTTTAAACGATGTGGGCGTACTTTAACAACGAGGTCAACATGGGACAGAAATACGTCATCCAAGTGCGGTATGCGTTACTTACAGGAAGTGTTCCCTTGAGATTTTGAAGGAATATGATGGCGTTACTAGATCTCTGGGCGACATTATTGCATGAATGGGTTCAGGTCAATATGAGTATTTTGAAGACGATACAGCATCACGATATGTTTATCGCTGCTATACACCCATATCGGCCTGATGCAAAAGTATTTCATCTGGGACACCATTAGAAATAACAGCTCTGTTCGGTTGCAGTTATATAAACATTTGTTTATTCAACAGGTACAAGTGTGATTGACTCCATAATAGCATCAAGTGCCCCATTCAGAACCGGGGTTATAAGCTTAGGTCTTCCGAGGGCATGTATTCCTTCTGCGATGTATGTTCAAACTATTACATATGCAGTGTTTCAGACAGCAAACTGTGCGAAACACAAATGTAAATGTTAACCACATTTATCGGGCATAACAAATAATGTGTCTTAAAATAAAAAGATTGACTTTTTAAATAGTTACCGGTGACAAAATTGTATATCTGTACAAGGCTGATGTAAATGCCAGAAATAAAATTTATACACTGATGCTATAGTGAGTGAGTGAGTTTAGTTTTACGCCGCTTTTGGCAATATTACAGCAATATCACGGCGGGGGACACCAGAAAATGGGCTTCACACATTGTGCCCATGTCGGGAACCGAATCCGGGTCTTCGGCATGACGAGCGAATGCTTTAACCACTTGGCTACCCCACCGCCCCCATTGGTGCTATACGTTATGAATCCATTATATATGATGCTTGAGGATGAAGATGCAAGGACATTTCTTCAAGAAACGAAATGATTAGGAGATAACTGCTCAGTGTTTGAAAAGAACACAGTGGAGGTTCGATACCCTACACGGATACTCACGCACTCGGAAAGGATGCTTGTTCATCGTGGTAATCATACATGGGTAGGGATGGGACAATGGCGCACAAGCCGTTGGTGTGTTGTTGTCCATATTGATGTTTTCTACATAAATATAGTTTTGTTTGATCGGTCCTGTATCTTTCTGTATCGGTTTAAATGTTGTTATGTACAACTACAGAATAACACTGCAAATGAATATCAGTAAGAAGTATTCATATTATTAGTGCCTACATTAAGCTATATGCACACATTATAAACAAGGGATAGACTTTGTACCTAATACGTTGCTAAATGAAAGATAGTTGAAGTTTAAACAAGACAGCTAAACGGTACGGACTACATCACAATGTTGTCTTTATTTGGACTGTTATGGGAACAGTGTCCTGAAATCTGTATGAAAGAAAGGCGTCACAAATATAATGGGCGGTAGGGTAACCTAGTGGTACAGCGTTCGCTCATCATGCCGAATAACCGGGTTCGATTCCCCGCGTAGGTACAGTGTGTGAAGCCAATTTCTGGTGTCCCCCACGGTGACATATGGCTCCACTATGGCTAAAACGGCGTAAACTTAAACTCACCCACTACAAAAATATCTTCAATTCAATTGTATTGTCATTGAGTTGTCTTTAATTGAGTCAAGCCATGTATCAAATGTTATGAGTTAATTATTTTACACGTGGAGTGTACAACAGGGATGGATAATAAGTCCTCTATCATGTTCTTGTGAAGTCGAAGCCTGTGGGGTAACAGGAATTTCTGCCGGAACTGTGTCATGCAGGTATTTCATCCGTTCTGTTCGTTTTACATTACAACAAAGTCTTAAACTTTGTGGGAATTTTATGAAAAACTTAATTAATATGCCAATTTAGATATTTTTAAAATATTCTTTTCATCAAATCTGGTATACTGTCGAACTCTGAAACATTGGCAGTATGTGCATACTGATAGTATGCACAGCCACAAATTAAGTTACTTAATGTAAGAATCATAAGTATGATATTTTCACTAAGTTAAAACTTATGTGATGATTTCTTTGGCGTACCACATAACTCTCTCTGACATTGGCTACAAGACGTGTCCAGAACATTGTCGTGTTTTGGGGTTTTTTTCATTCGGGTTTCAGGTAACACCGCTCCTAACAAAATAAGAAAACGAATATCTGTAGATGATCGAGTCTGGCCCAGACAGTCCAGCCATTGACACCACTCGTACAATGGTATGACCAGGGATACTCTATAACTCTATATAGGCTCCCTGGTATGACCAACTCGGGTGCAATGAAATAAATTCAGGACGAAAGCGAGTCTGCCCATGCAATCCAGTTTATCGTGTACGTCTTGCAGCAATGTACGAACAGCATCGGTTGCTTCGTCAAACAATTCGCGGCATATAGAACGTGCAATAATAATGACGTCACACACAAACTAATGACGTTGAACACAACTGTCGTGAAAGGCACCAGTGAACACGGTGCAAGAAATATAAACCGGTGCCCAGCATGTCATAAGGAAAGAACCTTCCAAATGTGGAAACAGATAACCGTTTTGTGTATACTCTTGCTTCCTCCTGCGTCATTTACACTGCCCTCTGACGGCTATAGAGATGAAGATTTTGAAGAAACTGAAAACGGGTAAGAACCTGAAGAGAATTTGTTGATTTCATCTGAATGATCATTCCGATTTTGGTTAGACAAGGACGCATAAACTGTGTCCATATCGATACTGTTTAGGAACCAGTTCCTTTTAATATAACATTTTATAGCATTGTGTAATTGTTTGCTAAAACAGTATCAACAGCTTTAGCATTTCCATGTGTATGCACGCCATGTACTACTACAGTGATGTACCTGTGTAAATTTGGATAAAATCTTGTCTGTCAGGAGACAGCGTTTGCTTGTCGCATTGATACCAGATTTTGATACATGGCCATGTCGTAACTGTACCTTGTTTTATGAGCAATGAAGCGTATAGACTATGATGTAATTAGCATCAGTATGTTCGCTAATTTATGTTTGTTCTATGTTACCCATGTTCATGTCTCAAGTCGAGACCTTACGACAAAGGGGAATAACTCTCACATGGCATGTACTGCATATTCCTGTAGGGAGCCTGAACTGACGATTTAACCTTCGGTAAAATTCTTGATTTGCGAAATGATCGTCAATGTGATGAAGATCACTACAGACTTATCGGGCAACTACACTTTACAGGTGCAATTGACCTCCTGCAATTGACCCTAACCTAAACCCAAACCTAATCCTAACCTTACCTAACCCTAACTTCCCACCATAAAGTGCAGTCTAGCTAACTAAAATTGAATGAATTGTTCATTTATCCTAAATTCTGGATTGCAAACTGGAGCGAAATCCTGCTATGATTATGATTCAATATTATATTTTGTTTTGTAAACACTACAAATAACTATATCATAGCTATAATTAATATGCAGTAAATAATCAGATCTGTACCTGATAATCCAGGGATAAACATCATGAGCATTGATCTACAAAACATGACGTGTCACTCACATGTGTCTGACCACCCGATTCCTCAGTCTACTCTTACAAGCATTTGTTGCTGAAGATCAGTTCTATCCCAGGTCTTCACGGATCTCATGGTTTTAATTATATATAACTTCATATCATTTTACACAAAGAAATGTTATGTTCCATCAAGTGGTACGTATTTCAAGTCACTGTATTTTGACTATAAAGCGCTATGTGTGAAAAAGTGTTTGTTTTAACTTTTGTGGTGCTCTTCATTTTCTAGCCCCCAACATGGAACACTTCTCATAAGTTTCAAATTCTCTTAGATATCATGATATCTCTAACATTAGACAAACAGGCTTGGGAGAAATTGCCAGGTTCATTCCTTAATATATGATAACTCATCAAAATGTACATCAACAACACAATGCTTAACTGCAAGGAATATAAAACCCAGTGTTCACGAGGGTGTTTCAAAGTAACAGGACGTTAGGTCCTGTAAGTTTCAGATGTCTGTCTGACCCACTGAAAATTCACAGGACCCACAGAGTAAAGTTACAGAAACATTTCAGATTTAACATTTCTTATAATTGGCACTGAAATTATTAACATTACATGATAACAAATATAAGATTTCTAAACAGCAAACAAGTGTCAGATGCCGCAAATAACAACTTCACACCAAGACATTGTGAAATATTCAGTCAGACGCTGGGTCTGGCAGGTTAGTGATTTCTATCTGACCACTGGCGAATCTGCCAGATTTGTCAGAGGGTCAGACACTATTCGTGAACACTGAAAACCGGACTAAAATTCTTTCATTGTACAGACTTAATGTCCCTCAAAAAATCGACTTACCACAGACAAGAAGTAACAGGAAATAAATGTTGCCGGCAGAAATGAAAATTTACTTGTCAAGGGCATGACAGTATCTTTAACCACAGAAGAGGTTATGGCTCATAACTCCTGTGTTTCTGTGAATGATCATTTACGACAGAGTGTTTAAGAATAACTTACTGATTCTGTTTCAGGAAATCCCTACAAAGTCTGCACAAATTACTGGACAAGGTATCAGAGAGAAAGCCAAGAGTAAATACTGCAGGTGAGGCAGACAAACAGAATGAACAAAAAGAATTCAGAGAGATATGGGCAAATCTCATGTCTTTGCAACCAGACCTGTAATAGTCATTATAGATGAACTAAAATCGTTAGGCTCTGTACTTCACCTACATATTTCTCGAATATTTACATAATTAATTATTGACTGCTAAAAGTTGAGTCAGTGAGTGAGTTTAGTTTTACACCACACTCAGCAATATTCCAGATATATGGCTGCAGTCTGTAAATAATCGAGTCTGGACCAGACAATCCAGTGATCAACAACATGAGCATCAATCTGCACAACTGGGAACCGATGACGTGTCAACCAAGTCAGCGAGCCTGACCACCCAATCCCGTTAGTCGCCTCTTACGACAGGCATAGTCGGCTAAAAGTTGTATGTTTAAGGGGTACCTAAATACGAATACTATGGAAGCAAAGCTCAAGGTGCCCAGGACCCTAATGGTTCACTGATTACTTAGAAGGCATAAAGGAAACATGGCGAGTCTTTGGGGCGTCAGGATATAGCATTATGTTTGCAACAAAGATTATCACTACTGTATGGTGTTTGTGTCCTTGGCTCTGAATACTAACAGTGTTTTTTGGTGGGTTTTCAATGTCAAAAAAATGTCTGTGATTAATAATTTGTTATACAGGAGACAGCATGTTAACACAACTCAAGAGAGAGGAATCACCTGATGTCAAGTCCAGTTCATCAAGAGGCAAACACAAAGACAGGAAAGAAAAGGAAATAATGAAGGAATCTGATAAGTCAAAATCACGAAGTGACCAACAAGACAAGACAAAATCAACAAAAGACAATTCAAAGTCATCAAGTGGGAAATTTCAACCATCTAATGGCAAACAGGACAAGAAAAAATCATCTGATAACAAGTCTATTTCATCCAGCAGATTGCCTATTCTAAACACAATAAACCACCTGTTGATAGAACTTCGTCAGTTTGTGTCAAAAGGTAAACCAGATCAAAGAAAAGTAGTTAACAGTGTTCAGACTAAGAATAATAGTAACTCTGATTCAGCAAAACAAGGAACAGTGCCTAATTCTGACAGTGCTAAGCCAATTTCATTGGATGCCAAGTCAAAACCACACACTGGCAAGTCAAAATCAGCAGGTGTCAAATTGTCAGGTAGGTGCATATCAGCTAACAATGGCATTTGTAGATGATCTGTAAAAGAAACATCTAATAGGGATAAATACTGAAAGAAAGAGAATCAAAGGAAAAGGAGTATGGTGGCAGATCTGTCTTTTATACGACAGTAATAATAATATGTGCATTTATATTGTATTGGGAATACTCATAGCGCTAACAGTCAAAGCAGGCATATCATTACCAGGGATAACCCAAGCTGTTAGGCGGTAGAAGGTTATAGTCACATGACATGACCAGGTACCCATTTTCTGCTGGGTGAACAGAAGTAATTTCAAACAAAGTCACTTGCCTAAGGTCAGACCACAAGGATCACATGCTTCATTTGTGGGGCAACAGTTTTGTCTCTTTGGACTGCATTCATGGCAGCAGAAAACTTTCCACATCATAAAAACTTATTAAATATCGCAAGAACCTCACTATGAGTGAATATGTTGGTCAAGACCATTTTGAACAGTCTTTTTCAGGTACATCAAGGCTTGGTAGCTGAATGCCTAGACTTATCCATGTCTTCCAATTTTATAACTTTAACATATCCAATTTGCACGGATACTGGGCTGAAACATAATTAGGCAAACCAGACCTTAACTGGGACAAACATTGATCATATCTGAAAACAAAACAGTTTTCAAACTATAGCTTAGCCATTTTTGTGCTGACTGAATGTTCATATCCTCATTATTAGCTTCTGTATTCATTTGTTTATTCTTTGTGAAGTATGTGTTAACTGAAAGGATGAACAAATTCAAAACTTTAAATCAAAGTTTGTCAAAAAGTTGTTTGTAAACTCACAGTGAAGTATCTTTTTACTGTCACTCGCCATGAATGATGTTGGGGAAGGGAATGATCTTTCCATATGATCCATTTATATATGACCGCCTCATTTCTACTACCAACGAAAGTTTAGATCAGCACATTCAGTGGAAGCTGACAAGTCAAGCGACATTCCACGATTGCATTGTGGGAATGTAAACATTGCCAACATTACCGTGCCTCTGTAAGATTTTGAGTCAAACTATAAGACATTTTATCCGTCGGAAAACATAAACGTAATGTTTCCTCAGTGATGTTGGCTGTGTGGTGCAACTGCAAACCAAGAAACGGGATGCGACGAAGCAGTTTACTGTGGAAGGCTGTACAAGGTGATGGCAGCTGACATCCATCGTGACGTCGTTTTCACTGTGACGTAATGCAAAAAAGTTCGATTATGCGGGGGCGGACTGAAATGGCGCAGTGACGTCAACACATTGTGACGTAATTCAAAAAGTACACATTATTGTCTGATAAATTATTGTCGTCGCCGTTGATCTTTCGCCAAAGCATCTTAGAATTTTGTTTAATTCAAATTTGACAGAAATCATTGCAATTATTGAACCTTGTTTCTATTCTATCCTGTTGAAAGGGATCACATGACACTGTATTTTTCATGACCATGACCATGCTCCCAAAATTCTAGTGATGTGGAAAGTTAGATAAACTCTGTATCTATAATGCTGAAAGAAATTATGTGTTTTGCAGTTCCAAGTGTTTTTCTTCTGTTGACTGCCTGGTACCTAATACTGGTATATATTTTTTCTAGATTATGTGAAAAATGACAAGAAGAATCACAAGGAATATTATGATTCTGATGACTTTAACTATGATGATCAAGATGAAGATATGAAGACAAGGATGGAAAAATTAAGAAAGGATGATGATGATGATGATGATGATGATGGTGATGGTGATGGTGATGATGATGATGATAATGATGATGATGATCAGAAGTTTGATATGGCAAAGCGAAAACAACAAGATAAGGAAGGCAACCTGAGATCAAGAAAAGGCAAATCAAATAGAAAATTGGATGATTTTATTGATGATGATGATTATGATGATGATTATGATGATGATTATGATCTTGACATGTTTGGCAAAGAAAAATCCAAAAAGCACAATACTGATTTTGATCTAAAATCCAAAACAGGAAAATTAAGTAGTCTAGATGATGATGATGAAGAGGAGGAGTTTGGAAAACGAAACCTTAAAAGACAAGGTATGGAGGAAGAGGAACTTAAGTCAAGAAAAGACAAATCAAAGAGAAAAGATGACAATGATGACGATAAGATGGTGGAGAAGGATGATGATGATGAGAAGGATGGTGATGATGAGGAGGAGAAGGAGGAGGTTAAAAAACGAAAGTTTAAAAGACAAGATCTTGAAGATTTCCTTAGGTCAAGAAAACACAATTTAAAGATAAAAGATGAGGAGGAGGACGATGATGCTGATTAGTGATTTGAATAAAGTAAAAAATATGCAAGCACAGACATTTGTGACACATGTCTAGACACCTTGCATGTTAAATTGTCTATTCATCTATTGTGTGTTCATGTTTTACTTAGGGTTATCATTTTTTGCATGGTATTGATATCATGCCTTCTTCCTCATTTTCAAAATAAGGGATCTCCCTCTGTATGATGATAGTACAGTAAATGAAAATCAAAAATGATAATGAGATGAAGTCAAAGATGATAGCATGTTGAAGACAATAGAAACCATGAAAAGAAAGTGAGCTTTGATGAACATAAAGACAGATAATGATGACAGTAAGAACCAAGTGACATGATGGTGACAGTCTTGTGCATGAAACAGGAAAGATGTAGATAGAAACTTATAAGGATACAACATTTACTCAGTAAAGAAGATAATTAAGTATAAATATGGGATACATGCCATGAAACTGAGGGTTTGTAGTTCAATTATTGTAAATCCACTATATCTATATGTTGCTCTTACCTGATCACTATGGAACTATTATGTTTACATTCTCTTTCACATAGTAAATATAATTTTGTTATTTCTTGGTTACTTCGGTAACATAAATATTTTGCCTATAGTGATTATATAAATATGTTTGTGTTTGATGTGTGTCTACACTGAAATACAATACACTGATTGTTGTGAGCGGAGTTCTGCAGTATGGGCTGATCCCTAAGATATAGTTGCTGACCTAAGTGCCAACAAATGTTTGGAAGAACTGGAGCTTCTGTCATGAAGCTACCTTTACTACAGGTAACCTTAACTCCCATTCTTTAACATTTCACTAAGGTTACCTTAGTGACTTACAATCATCTTAGTGCTTTGTAAAACAAAAGGAGGCCCAAACCACTTAAGTGTGACAGTTGACCGCAGTCTGTTGGTTATGCATTCATCAACTGGCCTAGGGTCCACAACACAATCTCATGACTGTCGTAAATTTTTGTTGACGTATGGGAGTTATGAACATCTTAACACTAAGATGGCTTTTTTTAACAGTCTCTGGAAAAATAATTCCAGTCTGCTTAATATAGTTTAATGATTGTGACCAGCAACTTTCACTTGTTCCTCATATATACTGCTGTACATTGATCACAGATTTCCAGCAACTGACATATGTTATATCAAGAAAGTTCATTCATATGTAAATTATATTCATTTCCGCAAGATGTTGTGCAACTGTTGTATCATTAATAAAGATTTGATCAGAAACTTCTTGATTAGCACTGTGCTACCAAACTGGTACATTTCCATAGTTGAATAGAAATTGGTCCAAAGTTCAAGAATCAGTATTGTTGTCATGTGTCTCACGGCCGCCACTGATTTTGCTATGTATAAACTTTAATTTATTTCTCAGAAAATGCTGGGCTGACTATTGCCTGAAAGTAATCCTGTCATCAAGCTATTGCCTCAAAGTTATTGGCCCATTAACATACTTGAGTATGAAATTAATATAATTACATTGCTTGGCTGGTGGTCAAGAAGGCTGATGGTAATAGCGTGCCATGTCTCTGAGGAATTCAGGATATCATTGACTAATTTGGGCTGGCCTCCCTGCTGACACACTATGGTGAAATACTGGTCTACAATCAGCTCACTTAATTTCATGTTCTAAGCACTGAGCTTCCTTTTACGTAAATAGTGCATGATAATAAAACATTCACTGGTATAGATGAATGTTGACAAATAATATACCTAACCAGTATAGTAATTACTAGTTAAGTGACCCATCACTAGACTGCTCTCCCTGACAGTATGTTCTGTCACAAACCAAATAACATTACATGATGACCAGATCAACTTTTGAACATTGTTATCGTTAATAATTTGCCTTGACAAAAGGTATAAGAAGTCCCCTCAGAACCAGCAAAATATAACACTGAAAAGTCTAAAATTTTCAGTAAACAAGACCAAGATACAAAGATTCACAATAGAGGTTTCATCTACAATGCAAATGAGTCAAAATCTAAAGTGATGGGTCACAATATAATATCAACTCACCAAAGTCTTTGTTTGAGAGTGAGAAACAATATTACTGAATGTAATACGGTGAGCTGTCAGGTAGCGGTTATGTTGGTCAAGCGTTGACGGAGACAGGCAAATGATGCACTCCAGTTAATCCGTATGTGTGTCTGTGTCAACACACTAACCAGCCTTTATATATACAGTCACTGATTCCTGAATATTCAAGCACAATGCAACCACAGCCATTAACTTAGAACCTTCTCAGAGTCTCCCAGAAGTACACATAACTAATCAAAACACATACTCAAAGGGAGGTAACTCTAGAGAACTACCTTAAAGGCCTGCCGATAAAATAATAATAATAGCACTGAACATTTATTATACAAAATGTGAGCCATATTAACGATCACTCAAAACTCTACACACTGTGACCCACAATAATCATCACTTAATCAATATTACAGTTTACAGAAAATACACTCTCGCAACATGTCAACTTTATCTGAGCTGCTGATGGACACACACCCTGAAATACCCTGTATAATTGCTGAAATATATGATTTGGCTAAAAGGATCTCCGTGAATTCAGAGCAGTGAATGTCGGCTGATATGGAGGCATGAAGGTAAAACTGTTTGGGAACAAACAATATACCATTTTAAGTATACATGTATCTGCTTTACACACTGGCTGTATACAGATGATTCACAAAAACGAGTCACAAATACAGTTACATGCTTTTAGGAAGGTTGATATTGTTTGTACTCTTGGTCCCATGCAAATCACCACTTTCTTTTTTCAGAAATGCAATACACATTACAACAACTGACAGTCTGAGCAAGTCTAATTCAATTTAAACTAAACATTGTTCATATGGTATGATGACTAATGTCAATAAATTAAAGTCACTTGTAAAGATGCACCAACCCATGAAGGTCCGGGGTAGAACTGGCCTTCAGAAACCCATGCTTGCCATAAAAGGCGACTTAATGCTTGTCATAAGAGGCAACTAACGGGATCGGGTGGTCAGGCTCGCTGACTTGGTTGACACATGTCATTGGTTCCCAATGTGCAGATCCATGCTCATGTTGTTGATCACTGGATTGTCTGGTCCAGACTCTAATATTTACAGACCGCTGCCATATGGCTGGAATATTGCTGAGTGTGGCATAAAACTAAACTCACTCAAAGATGCACCACTGTGAGACACCAGAGTGAGTGAATTGGATTTTAGGCCACTTTTAGCAATATTTCATCAATATCACAGCAAAACCAGAAATGGGCTTCACACATTGTGACCATGTGGGGAACTGACCTGTGTCTTGGAGCGAATGAACATGTTAACCACTCACTAAGGCACCCCTACCACAACGAGACATCTCAGAAGCTGGGCAGTGGTGTTAACAGGCCAAGGATCACATGCACTGGTTTCAAATGGGATTTGAACCTGACCAGTAGATGCCACCCTGCACAGTGCACTACCACCATCAACTGCCATGGAGGTAACATGGCATACAGTTTTTAAGTAGTGTATACTTTATGTTGAAATCTTGTTAAACACCACATTCACAAATAATCTAGTGTTATATTGAACAGGAAGTACTTGAGACCTGAACACACAAACGTGATCAAAGCTATGGTTATATGCACAACATCCAACACTGTTTGAACCAGATGATAAACAATCAACAAGAGGAGGTGTAAGATGACTAACATCTTGAAATCATACAATCCCTTACCCTGGTAATCCAGATTACCATTCTGTACTGGCACGGTAGTAAATGGGTGACAATATAATCAGAGGCATTCTCTTCCCCCAGAGGTTACTCCTGTCATATCCTCCTATGTAACCTCTGTTCTAATACGGCCATTTTTCCCGGTCATTGAGAAATCCCCTTGCGGCAAAAAATCACAGCAGGAATTATCTCCCTTGCTACTATCCAATCATCCTCGATATCTCCAGGGTATACGTTCCAATAAGTCTCCACTATACCCTGGACGCATCTACGGCTCTGCCAGATAAATTTATTACCTCCCTTTGCTGGCTCCGCCTTCTCACAGTAGCCAATCAGCTAGACCGCCGTTATAACCGAGCTTGCCAGTGTCAAGAAAGGTAGCGGTCGCAGCTGCGAAGGTTTGCTCGCAGTGCGACTCAGATTTTATGGAAATCATACAAACAAACTGACAGGTCCGAAACTTTAAAACAACATATGCAAGAACTCCTTCTACCTCTTCCAGAGAACCTCTGCATGGTTTCTGTTGCCAAGTATAATCGGTTAGATAATTCAAAAACGAAAGTGAGTTATGATTGGTTCGTTCAACTTCCCAGCATCAACAGTCAAGGGAGGTAGTAAATTTATCTGGCAGAGCCGTAGATGCGTCCAGTGTATAGTGGAGACTTATCGGGACGTATACCCTGGAAATATCGAGGATGCTATCCAATCAGAACACGCATTAAATAGACCTAGCTCCAATATGGCGACCCCATGGAGTTTGTTCATCAACGTGTGAAGGAAAGATTCGGTATTTCATGTTTAACTGAAAATCAGAAACTGTCAATAGAGAGTGCAGGGATCAATCGCCATGATGTGTTTGTAGAAACCAAAACTGGTAGTGGCAAGTTTTCCCGTTGCATTCAGAAATTACTGATATCTTGCGAATGATCACTCTTGAAACGTCTCTGATTGCACAACTAAATCTGAACGCTGTGTAATCGCGACCCTTGAACACTCGCACCATGAAAGGGCCGTATTAGAACAGAGGTTACCTAGGAAAATATGACAGAACTAGCCTCTGTGGAAAGAGAATGAATCAGAGGTGGACAAGGAGAACCGGCTTCGAACATCACATGTGGAGTCTTTCAAGCAAGTGATTAACAACACATTTCAATAACCTCATTCAGACAGTTTATTCCATTTATTCAGTTTAGTGCACCCAATAAAGATGCACCTGAACGGCATATGGTTTTGCTTGTATTTTGGGCCAAGGACACAACATTCTATTCTCTTTGTCTACGTATTGAATCCATAACAGTACCTAAGCAAAAAAATATAAACTGGAAAGCAGCATTCATAAAATCTTTAGTACCATTATCGGGAACAATGCCTGCAGAGTATT
Source organism: Haliotis asinina (assembly GCF_037392515.1). NCBI lineage: Eukaryota > Metazoa > Mollusca > Gastropoda > Lepetellida > Haliotidae > Haliotis > Haliotis asinina. The sequence continues at coordinate 76,141,715 of NC_090282.1, forward strand.
CTTTGAACCTTAGGAACCCATGATGAACAGTATCACTTTTATGCATATATGAATATGAATTTTACAAATATGGTGGTAGCTGGTTGAGCTCACAAGCTGATCAATAGTCAATAAAATATATGTTCAAAAGGTAATATACCATGCTTTCGTTCACTTCCAATGGGATAATGCCCACAAACTTGACCGCATGGAATCCTTGATATAAGTGCTCTAAACACTTCGCTGAACACAATCTTGACAGCATGGAATCCTTGACATGAGCAGTAAACACTTCACTGAACACAATCTTGACAGCATCCTTGACATATGTGATCTAAACACCTCACTCATGATACAGGCGGTCCTGTTATCTTTATATGTTGCCTGACATGATATCTGAGCAGTTTTCAATGACTAGCATTGGTTTAGAATCAACTGTCTGCTTTTCTCCCATTACCTGATACTGTGATAACTGCATGTACTGTTTATCATCTCTCTGAGTTACTGAATTTTACTGCTTCATCTCCTACTGGGGACATTCATCCTAAGTCTGCCTTGCTTTTGTAAGACTCAGCAGTCAGCAGGGAAATATTCACAGGCCAAGATTATCTTGATGACGTGGTGTTCATCCATTACTGATCTCTTGTTGTAGACTAGCCACCACACTAGCCACAGTCACATCTCCAGTAATCACCAACATCTTGTTTCTAGACTTTGAACCCTGTCAACAGACATGTAATAATAATTTTCAGATAACTGTCATTTCCCAAAGTTGAACTTGATTGCAGTGTCATTATTTGTTATTTAGCATACTTCACAATTAGCAATACCAAAGTACTGACCAAATATACGACATTGTTTAAATGTTCAAGGATGAAGCTTCAAGTGCATATGCAGGCAGACTGCTTGTAGCTATTTCTTCACTCAAATGTTACGAGGAAGTTTCACCAACACTACTGGAGTGTCTAAAATCAAAGCTGTTACACTTTCTTACCAAAAACCACTACCCAGTAGCAGGAATTAAGACAATTTGTTTCAGAATATTCTTTTTATACTCATAGAAAGAGAAAAGAATAAATCCATAGTGTTATGTTGTGAACAGTCACATAACATGAGGATACATTTTACAGCTGAGCAGTAATGATAAACATATATGTTGGCATATGATAAGGATGTTCTGCCACACTTTGTGCTTTATGACCACTCCTTAACCTACCCTGTCAAGGCTGACATCAGATTTACGAACTCCAAGCACTTTAGCCATATATTTAACCAGTTCTGCATTGGCTTCACCTTCCATGGGAGGAGCTGCTATCTGAACACCAACACCTTCAGGGCTGATGTCTGCAACAAGCACCACAACAATTTACAGTCAGTCTTGAGAAGGGCTGCAAACCTGACTCTCCCCATGCAGATTCCACATCACATGAGGATTGTACTTACTTGGCTGTCTACTTCATGCATCTGTATAACGTTACATCACAATAATTATGCATTGTGATATACATGTTCCAATACTTAAAGGCACTATATCACACTTTTCTAAACATGAATAATGTATTTCTCCCAATAACAAAATCGGGCCTCAGGGAAGCTGTCATGATTTATTCAAAAAACATTTACATATTTAGATTACAATATCAAATCAAAAAGTTCAAATGAATTATTGCAACTTTGCCTCAAATCAAATCTCGAATGGACATTATTTATTTCATGTTGTGTCCTTTGGAGAACTCTTCATGAATATCCTACACACAACTTGTCACAGAAACAAGTTCAGCAAACACCAACAACACTGCATGTGACAGTTTTCAATGTACGGAGCAACTGCTTCCATTCCACATATGGCAAGTGCTCTCTGTTTGGAAGCTGTGTGCCAAATGTTTCAGTTACCAATTTCAGGCAAGTCATATGGGATTATAGTAGGTATTTTATTGCATCAATAGGAAGCTAAATATTGTCGAAAAAGTATGACACTTTGTCTTTAATATAAGCCATTTTCACACATGAGGCCTCTTGCTGTTTCAATGAGGTTGATCACTTTGCCCATGTTTGTTACTAATATTGCACTAAGTAACATTCCATCAATACAAACGCAGTCTCTCAGTAATCTGGACCAAACAATCTAGTGACTGACATCAAATCAATGAAACTGAGAAAGAATATACATCCCAGTCAGCTAAACTGACCACAAGACCTTGTTGGTCTATTCTTACAACAACCATGGAATGCTGTTGTCCCTGTATAACCAGATCTTCACAGGGAAGTGAACTTTGTGATGTAGGTCACCTTAACACCGGCCCAAGCTGTTATCAGCAACTGCTACTGCAAAACTTACTGGTAGTGAAGACTTCTTTCACAAAAACTGATTCAGAATTATCACATGAAGAAATACATCTTATCGTAAGAGGGACACATATTATGCATTAAAGAATTGTACATCCATGCAACACTTAGATGACACTGGACTCTCCTTAACATGGATAAGACTACTTACCTTCAACCACTGCCATAGTTTTCATTGTAACATCCTCTAACATGCACTTACCAGTGATGCCATTGTATTTGGCCCCTGGTTTGGCTAACACCTTGACAATTACGTTGTTGTTTTCACTGTTCCAGCTAACAGCTCCAGGTTCTTCTGTGGGAATCTATACAAGGAAAATAATTTGTGTCAAAACTGGAATTTACATAGTAAATAAAACTCTTACTTACTTAAACTTTTACATTAACACAGCATTAAATCCAGTGACAAATGAAATAAGTAAAAGTGCATTTACTACTGGCATGTACAGAAAATATAAAGTGTTTTGCACTATGTTTACTATGCAACTGTGGCACACATTTACCTATTTAATTAAAGGGTAGGGGGTGATGATGAATTTTAGACTGGGGTGGGGCTTTTCGCCCATTTTTGTTCAGGGGAAGAAGGGGAGGCAGCAATTTGTGCATAAAATATGCAACAAATTATGCTTAAAGATTAGCAGAAGTGGGGAGAGGGTGTCATTGATTATGTACATGACATGCATGATGGGGGCCACTTACTTTGCATGTAATTTTGTGTGTTTATGTGGGCTGGTTGGGGGATAGGGGTTGGTGTTTGTCCCATTTACACTGTACATGCTTCTCCATTAAAAATCATTAGCATATCCCCAACCCCTATCCCTCTCGCCATGTATTATGAATTAATGAAATATGATGGGTCTGTGCACTCGAGCTGTGAAATAGATTCTCATGTTCCCTTCCGACAACAGTGCTACAAACATGCTTTCCATTTTTTTTTTTTTTCCCATTTTATGTTTGATGTTGAACATGAAGTTTGAAGTTCATGAAGAGAAGTCCCTTCAGCAGTTTTACTCTCATCACACCTTTCATCATTTGGGCATGTTCTTTGAATAAACATTTAGATTTATACTTGGCCCATATACTAGCATGACAAATAATAGTTTGAACAGCCTTTGCAAAACAAGCCAACCACACCGAATCCGATACTAAAACGATAAACTTTCAGACATGTTAACAATAATTTGTAGTAAATATAAGTGTCCCGTCATTTATTTTCATTTCAGTTTTTCAGAGATAATCATCTATGCATACTGGATTTGGTGTCTTGCTATTTTTCTGTCCTTTCTTGCCAGTTGGCATTTTGTGGTAAACTCTTCGATTGGCTCTCACGAACATAACGTCGACTGCTGTAGCTTGAACTCCTAGCAGCGTCTACACCCAACCAGGCGTTGCTAGCAGGAGCACAGGTTAGTTTTCATATCGCGATGCGGAGCTGCAAACAGTTTGGTTTCCGATTGATGATACCAATGATGTGCACTTTCAATATTTAATGTTCTTCATTAATAATACAATATATTCCCATTCCTTTTTATTTGGCTATAGTTTATGGAGGAACCTCGTATGAACAGTATGTGGAGGACTTTGCTTGATATTACGACATAAAAAACAGCTTTTGTTAAATATGGCTGCCTCCTTGTTACACGAGAAATCGCAAATTAGGTATGTGTCTTTGGAAATGTATTAACACGAAAGTCTGATGGTCTTGGAAGTAATTTTTACCCAGTCAATTTTCCACTATCAATGTAAATGATCCGTTGAACATGAACACGCTTTGAATAAGAAATGAGAATGAGTTAGTCCATGGCAGTCCTTTTTCAAATTTCGTGCCATTTACATGATTAAAAAACTTTAACAAAGTCTGGCAATGTGCTCAGTAACCCATACAGCACACTTCTCCGATCTGTCGTTGTTTATTTTAAAATCGACATATATATCCCTTCCTAATCAATCACCTCCTCCAATGAATCATTGGTTCCACTGATTCAGAATGCAGCAGGTATGAAACGTGTGTCATGTACTGCAACCTGACCTTGCACTTTATTAAAACTCAGTTTTACTATTTCTAGAGTGAGTTCAGTTCTTAACCGCGACATAAAGCAGTTTGGGAAGAAATACCTGACGGATGGAGAGGAGGATACATGCTGGAACTCAGATCAGGTGTGGAGTAATGTGAGATCTTTTTGAAATTCTAATGTTATGCATTCAGAAAAAGAGTAAATATGCTTTGTATTGTGAATATATTTAAAAAGTTATTGCAGTGAGTCTGTTCATGTTTCTTTTCATGTGTGTATTCTTGGTCACAAAGAGATGAAGGTGTTCTATATGTCAGAAATCTGGGTTTGATGTGACATGATACTTTATTTATTTTTATCTTAATGCTGTTATTAGTATTAATAAAGTGATCATATGCTACACACACAAACCAATGATTATGTAGACCTTTGGGGTTAAAGTCAATTTATTTCAACCATTGCTCAGATGAATCAGACAAGAATATCAATTATTTCAACTATTGATCAATTGAGTCAGACGTGAATATCAACATAATCAGTGACATACTCTTGTTCGTTACCCCTGTCAGAGCAGAAGTGAAACAGAGTTTAAGATGTGTTAAATTTCGTCACTGTCATGCACTGATAAAGAAATATCAGTCAGTACTTATAAACTTTGACCTTGTGTATGTTTCATGTAATATCAGTCAGTCAGTCAGTCAGTCAGTCAGTCAGTCAGTCAGTCAGTCAGTGTAAGAACAACCTACCACTCCATCATTTATTGACAAGACATACAAATAGTTTAAGGACTCTAGAATCCTAAGGCACCACCCAGTGAACTCCCCATCCATAGTTTAACCTGGCAGCAGGTTTATTGGACTGTCTTTGATTTACTGTTTACAGGGCTGCCCACAGTGGATTCTGGTGGACTTTGAACATGATGTGAAGGTGAAGGATATTCAGCTTCAGTTTCAAGGCGGGTTTGCTGGGAAGGAGTGCTGGGTCGAGACAGGGAAGGAGGCAGCTCATCTGACCAGGACATCAAACTTTTACCCAGAAGATATCAACTCACTCCAGGTAATCAGCTTTGCGAATTGACTTCATCCAAAGAACCAGGGAATCGCATATTCTGGTACATTATCTGTCAACTTTGTATATCACCATAATTCAGAGTACCAGCAAAATCTATGAACATTAGGGAAACCCACCATTTACATGGATCATCAGTTAATGTGGCCACGGGTATTGATCACAGAATTCTGCAGGGCTTGATTTAAGAGATTTAACCTACCTGCAGCAGGTGAAACCGAAGATGAAAACCTAATTGCACAAACCAAATTCCTGTTGCAACGTAGTGTGTTAAAACATCAGTGGTTTCAGTGTGCATCAACATATTTCTATGATGTAGTACCCATACTACATAGGAACACAAATTTAAAGCTGATCTGATTCCTGTTAACAAGAGCTGTCATAGTTGAGACTTGTCTATAAATAGCAATGTTATGAATAGCATTAGCTGATCAGAGTTAGACAAAAACATAAGCTGACAGATTTATGCTTATGTTAGGTTTATTGATATATTTCTCATAAATTCACATGCACCTGATGCAAGTTAGATGAATAACTATGTTGCACTTTGCAATTTTGGGTTGCACCAGTTCAAGTAACAAAGCACTAAATAAAGCCCTTTCTGAACCAGTGTGAAACAGGGTGAATATCATCTATGTCCATCAAGTAAGCACATCGTCTTTGTAATTTGTGCGTGAAATTATTCCAGCTCATGGATCAAGTGACACTGTAGTTTTGACTTCCTGAAAATATTGATGTTCTTATTGTTATAGCATTTGTTTGTTTTTTTTCACTTTTTCATATCAGTGGTTTTCCTTTGTGAATTTCCAAGTAATCCACTGTACTTCCAATATGCAAAAGTAAAATTATTGTGCACACACTTCTCAGGATGATCGTCATGAAAAAACATATGAGAAAGTTCAAGTGACCTGCAGAGTATGATTCTATCTCTTATTAATTCATTGAGTTGACAGGAAAATATGAACATTTCTTTAACTTTTGCAGACATTCAAACTGTTGGAGGAGCCTGTTACCAAAGTAATGAGAATAGTGTTTAACAGCAGCACAGATTTCTTTGGTCGTATAACTCTCTACAAGCTGGACATCCTAGGGGAACCTTGCTGACACTATACAGAGCTGCATCTTGGCCAAACAAGTAATGCTTTAGAACAGCCAAGGACAGGAAGGAATGACGGAGTGAACACTGATTAAGGAACGGTTCTGGGCCAGTAGGGTGGCCTTGTGTTTACTGCCTTGCTTGTAACCCTTGAGGACTGGGTTTGATGCCCCATACATACCCATAGTGTGAGGGTCTCTTGTTACGATGACTGTGATATTACTGAAAATGGTTTTAAACAATACTTGTTGACAAAATGGTTCCACGTTCACTAATAAGTGTTTGCCACACCTGTGGTACCATCAGGTGGGATTCTTCTCTAATGTTCACACATGTTTGATGAGATCACATTTTCACATCAGGTTAAGATGGATATGTCCATGTCAGCCCATGTGGTACATGTTTATGCATGCCATTATTGTTTGTTTTTGGAACAGTTCATTTCCATCCTTTCTCCACGTTGACTGCATGTCTCATGTGCACATGATTTGGATCCTTGTGTCCCATTCTTGTCTGAGTGTTCTGACTGATGATTTGATGGTGCTAATGTGTGACATGGATGGTTGTGTCATCCAGCCCTGGTGCTCATTTTCTGAACCATTTGTTTGTCTGACTCAATGATTTACTTGCTGCAGTGATGTGGCTGGAAAATTGCTGACTGCGGTGTGAAACAACACTCACTCATCTGAATGATTGGAGATTGCAGACTAATGGAGAACTGCTCCTCAGCCTCCTGCCTATATTTCCACTATACTAGATATAGATGATGCATGGATGCTGCTCCTCAGTACTGGGTGTGGCAGTGGTGAGGAGCATGTTTCTCTACACCTCAGGGATGGTACATAGCAGCTGATCACTGCAGATGGAACCAAGAGGCAGACTCGCTGATTTGGTTATAATATGTCAGTGTTATAGTTCAAAGAGACATCAGGCCCTGATTTCTCAAAACAAACCTAAGTTTCTGCTCAAATTTTGCAATTTGAAACAGCTGAATTTTCAACTCATTTTTATAGGAAAGTCCCAACAACATGTTATCTATCCATCAAAGTCAAGTTGTCGACTATGTTTGCGTTTAATATCGATTTCAGTTCATTCTGGGAAATGCATTTTGTTAAATTGAAGAAAAAACTCTTAAGTCAGACGCAGTCTAAAGTTTGTTTCAAGAAACTGGGGCCAGGTTCACACTTGATTGTTAAGAGACTGCCATCATATCGGCTATTAGCTGGAATGATATCAGTGTTAAACAACAATGTTGTCACCGGTAGTCAGGGAAATAGAGCAAAGCTTGAAAACAACAATCAGCATGATTTATTGAGGCATTCATGACTAACTCGTGTTATTCCGGGGTAAGCCGAATAGCAGCTCCTGCACATCTCAAAGGATTTCATACTGGCATAGGAACATCAGCACTACTTCAAACAGGAACGATAACACTATACCTGTTCGATTCCAATGGTACTTAGTATCACCAAGGTACTCATGCATTGTATTGCTCTTTTTGTTTTTGCTTGTTTATTTTAAAGAATTAAACGTCCTTGATACAACTAAAAGAAGGAAAAACATGTTTCTTAACGACATGTTCTGACTTAATTATTACAAGATTTTCACCTTATATTTCCAATTACATGTATATTTCTGAAATGGGTTTAATAATCATAAATGGGATTTGTTTTTTGAAAACGCAAATAACGTTCATACAGAATAAAGCTACATTAAATCCCAAAGCAGAAATTCAAAGATGGCCTTAAACTATTTTTCAAACTGAACATTCCTGTACGCTTGCTGTCATACCCCTGGTGGAATTTAGACTAAAATGTTCACAGAGATGTGAAATGTAAACCGAATGTCAAGGATTAAAATCGACTAGTTACATACAGGTAAAATGGTATGTTTATAAACTCGTAGCGATTTGTACATTTACTAAAACTGTTGGAGGTGCACATACTATCAACAGAGTAAGCCCGCATGGTCCTCAGAAACCCACTAAGTTGGACCAGTGAGAATCGTTACGTATTTGATTCTCTCACCTTTAATCGCATGGATCTTATTAAACAGACATCACTATTCTTTTAGCTACGTTGTTAGTACTTTGAGTATGACAATGCATTCTTTTAATGATTATTAAACAATAAAGTATCATATTGAGTGCCATGAACGATTTAAGTAGTCAGGATTACTTTTATATCAAAGCACCAAATCCATTACGCGCGTTCTGATTGGTTTGTCGTATTTTCGCACATAACCAGCATCGAGTTGGGAACAAGTCTTCATGGTGGTTACAGAAAGGGGGACGAAGGTGATCGGAGTAAGGGAGATAACTCACACTCCCTCTGCTTGCCTGGGAGCAGATTGATATATTGTTTATTTTTCCTGTGCATAGCTCAGCCTAAAGAATTTTCAACCAATTGGCGGATTGTCTTGGAACATGTTAAAGGTTTGAGAAAAAGAAACGTAACTATTTGAAATTGAGGACATGATAGCTGCTGCAAAGTAGCCGTGTATCTACATACTAGCGGGAAAAAGTAACTGTGCCTTATACTGTAATGTACTGTAATTTTGTTCACAATTATAGTAACAACATATAATTTCATTAATCAACCTTAAGCACGACAACAGTCAAGGACGTGGCACATGTCTGCAGATATGTGGTATAAGAACTCAATTCACAAAGTCGGTAACGTGTGTGACTCCCGTTAACATCCATGCAAGCCACACAACGGCGACTCATGGAAGACACGAGGCGGTTGAAAAACGCTTGAGGAATATTGTTCCAAATGTTCACCAAAGACCGAGCAAGCGTCAACGGCTGGTTTGGTTGCTGACGTAGACGTCGCTCCGTTTCACCCCAGACAGGGTGTATGGGCGAAAGATCTGAGGAAACTGCTGCCCATGGCAGAACATCAATGTTCTGGTGTCTTAAATGGTTGGTGACGACAAGTGCGACGAGTAGGCGGGCATTGTCATGCTGAAAGATAGGGATCCATGGTTTTGCACGAAGGGCACAGCGTGACGTTCAATAATTTCGTTTCGGTGACGTATACCAGTCAGATTGCCATTGACAACAACCGACTGTCCACGGTGTGAGATCTCATTTCCTCTTCACACGCGCACGCACGCACGCACGCACGCACACACCACCCTTTATCACGCCGGTAAACCCTAACTCGCCCATCTATTAGGGAGAAATCGAGATTCATCTGTAAACAGGACACAGTTCCAGTCTCATGATAGACGTGTTTGAGGGTCACTTGGAAGCAAAACGGCTCGTATCGCAAATCGTTGATGTCGATTGTGCTCTCCTACACGGTTTCTTAAGTCCTTCCATTAATGGGAATCAAATAAGGAATCGTTCGTTCGGGCTGTCAAAGTTGCAGGTTAAAACCGATTCCTTAGATGAACAAGGTGGATATGGTTATCTTGCCGACCTGACGTCCCGCGTGGACGACCGGATCGACTTGAGTCACGAGTGTTGCCAAACCTCTCCAAAGAGACGGTGTGGTGTTCCGATGAACATTAAAGCGTCTAGCAACTTCAGTCTGGGGCATCCCAGTCTGCAGCTAGACGGCACACAGACGTTCTTTTTCAGAAAGACTGGGCAAAATGTTTTGCAGTGTTAACAGAACCAATAATGTCTTTTTCTGGTCACCAGAAGCAGTGTATGAAACTCCTACAAAAATACAGACATCCCATAGCGCTGATAACTAAAATTGTTGCAGGGACTGTTAACATGTAACCAGCCCTGTATTTAATATAGGTGTTATAAGAAAGTAATTAATGAATTGCTTGTAGTGAGGTAAACTTAAACATGTGCAAAAGCAAATTTGATATAACCAGAACTTGGTGGTCACTGTTATTTCTGTTATGGTCACTGCCATCAGAAAAGAAGGACATTATTCATTGGCTGAAAGCATTCTCTAGACCAGTGTTAGATAATTGGCCAGGTTGATCTGTTGAAGTTACAGTTTGATTGATAATGAACTATACAGACACCATCTAGTTACCACAATTGTTAATTATTTTCGAAATGTTTCCCGTAGTCAATTACATAGTCAAATATATACCCTTGGAAGATGTATTGGCGCACAGGGCCGGCTATAAAATAAAGTTGTAAGCAAGACATGTAACTAGCAAACAGCGGGCCGCCGGACAGACGCTATTCCATACGCTGCCATAAGTCTATACAAACAATATATATGTGCTCTTGTGGTTTGAAAAAAAAACACGTGTGAAGAAATCACAATTGAGTTTCGCAAAACACGAAACTTGCAACGTGACACGATACGCACGTGCAACGTGCATTTCATTCAGACAATGACAAAAGTGCATTTGGCAATAATCGTCTGCGATAGTATTTTAAAATGTTTTTGGAATAAATATTTTATGATATTTTATATGAAACACAGTTACTCTTTTCCCGTTAGTATGTCATTGTCTATAGGCATTTGTTATACCTACTTGCTTGACAAGAATATTAGAATCTATGTTTAACGTAGCCTTTTACAGAATAAAAGAAGTTGTATATCCATACAAATCTGTCGTCATTATTCATTTCTAATATTTTAATGTATGTTGATTAATAAAACTCACATGCAGAGCAAATTTCAGTCCTTGTGTAGGCTCCATTGTTGTTTGTCACTAATTGGGATTTATCACGGTCTGGTCGGCACAGAGTATGTTTTTAACCTGTCTCAAGGTATTTCATGGGGCAAGCAGTTTACAAACTCGTGCATTCATGCAAGCACACGTGTACACGCACGCACGCACGCACGCACGCACGCACGCACGCACAACGAGTATTGATTTTGCTATGTTAGGTTAATAATCAGAAAACAACAGCCTTATTTTTACCTCACCTGAAACAGTGAAACCCAACAAGTATCACTGACCGTGTAGAGAGGGTCCTACCCTTTACCTTTGTATGAGTAGCTGTACAGTTTTATCACAACTGAATGAAGACATGTCCATAGAAAAGGTTACCAGAATGACAGAGTCAGGATTAACACAGTTATGTATAATGTGTGCAATGTTTATATTTCCTCAGTATGAAGATGCTCAACAATACATTATTTGAGATCTATAGAAATGACCTGTCACACTAATTCCCCACATACTCCCTGTGAAAATGCTGTTAGGAAGTACAAATTCCACACAAACAGGTTACTGTTGGGATGTGATTTGCGGGGGCAAAATAGAAAATACTGTTGGGATGTGATTTGCGGGGGCAAAATAGAAAATAACAATAGTAGTTGTGATATTGTTCTTAATATCTATCACATGTGCAAATGACATTTGCTGTTAGGTATTCTTCCCAGTTCTATAATATCTCTTTTTATCAACGAGTCTTGTTATATTTTTCTGACAGTATACCTTTAACTTGTACTTTTCACCCAGGGAGGTAACTACAAGGGTTTGTTGAACTTTGCAATTCTTGCCCTAATCATGGGTTGCTCCCCTTTGACCGTATGTGAATTTCTTCTACACGTCATTATGGGACGCTTCAATCATCTAATACATCATATGAGAGTATGTGAGCGGTCAAGCTGAAAAAGAGGCACACGCATGGCAACGTGGAACCTTTCTGTAATTAATTCTTCTAGTAGATTTAGTAGGCTGTTGGGGCGTGTTGGGGCTGTTGGGGCGTGTTGGGGCTAAATGGTTTCAAGCGGACAAAATATTGAGTGGTGTGGTTCAAGTAGTAAAGTAATTTTCGATTATTTCACACTTGGTCTTTTTTTAACCGGACAGGTTCGCAAAGTTAAAGACTTTATCTGCAGCACACGTTCGGACAAACGGTACATATACGGGTGGCTAAAAGGATGTACGGGCAACTGACCAACTTCCACGTTTTCCATTTAGCTGTATTGTTCTGACCATGTGAACAGAAACAGTTGAGCTGCACGCCGCTCTCGATCGTGTGACATTTTCAGGATTTTGATGGTGTGGCAAGAAATGATACCAAATGCCGACTGGCAATTAGCAACATTTCACACGTCTTAGAAACAGTCTGGTGCTGGTGCTGATGCTGTGAGCGGACGATATTGCAGCTCAGCAACGCTAACAGCATGAACACGATGTATTCACAGTCTATGTATGTATTCACGGACTTGGTCAAAGTGGGGACAAATTTAGCCTGTCTCAAGTCCTACGTAGAAAGTTAGATTGAAAACTGACAGTTCAGTCGATGTTTCTTAACTCCATCAACGTCATCGGCGAGTGAGTGGGGGACATGTTACCACCGCATCTGCACTATTCCAACCATTTACAGCTGTATTCGTTAGACGTTTACACCTTTAGGCTCATCTGCACTATTCCGACCATTTACAGCTGTATTCGTTAGACGTTTTACACCTTTTGGCTCATCTGCACTCTTCCAACCATTTATAGCTGTATTCGTTAGACGTTTACACCTTTAGACTCATCTGCACTATTCCAACCATTTACAGCTGTATTCGTTAGACGTTTACACCTTTAGGCACATCGTAAATGCAAATGTATGTTTCACATTTTGATGAGAAATGATTTTCAAAAAGTATTATCAAAGTACGTGAAGTCGGGGTCCAGCTGGTCAGGGGGGTATTGAAACGGTCGTGAAAATGAACTGTGCACCCCCACCCCCTTTCTAAGCGCACACCTCTTAAAGCTGTATCCGCCCCTGCTGGTATTGTTAAAACCGATATCGAAAACCAAGTCAAGTCGAAAACTAGCAATAATTGTACATATCTCTTTAGTATACATCAGTGATTGTCCTTTAGAATGGCGTCATGGACGTAGCCAACTTTGAAGACAATTCTTTATGGCAAACTGTTTCCTATGTGGAACAACATACGCGTGGAAAAAAGGTTAAACATTACTGTAATGAATCTTTTTGAAGATCGACTGCCTCCACATGTTATCATATCCCAGTTGTGTAGATCGACACTCACGCTGTTGATCACTGGATTGTCTGGTCGATTCTTTTACAGAGCGCCACCGTGTAGCTAAACAATTACTGACAAACAAAGTATGTTTATTGAGCTGTTGGGTATTACTATAATACATTCAAATATGGTACTTGTTATGTTTTTGTTATGTCATCAGTAATTCATCAGTTATGATATTCACGTATTAAACAGATGTGCTGTAGAAGGCGCCGTAAAATAACGTGGACTCAAATTCATCATCCCCAGTAAAAAGAATGAGAAAAAATAATCCAGTTCAAAGGCAGAACTAAAATTGGGAATATTACCTTGAACAAATGAGTTCGTTTCAGGTTAATCCATGGTCGACTCATTTGGCTTTGATGTTTATGTATGAGCCGACATTGAAAAGCTCATTCCAGTTCTTCTTTTACTTTGATGCATCAGTTTCGCGTATGTTGAGAAAAGTTCAGCTTAACAATTCAACACTGTCAAAGACAATTTTTTTTGTCAGTTTAAGTAAAAAATCCTGTTTGCAGAGTCATTGTGCTGGCTTTTTCGTTTTTTAACAACTCATAGTTAGCTTTTGTATGACATTGCACAAATAGAGGATTGGGTTTTGTAATAAAAAACGTGCATTTAAACGAAATATTATTATCTTTTAATTACATGTCATCATGTGATGTTCTCATCACAACGTAAATGATATTTGGAGAGGGCATAATATTAAGCCGCAGTGAGTGTGTGTTATGCGCGTGTGATGTAATGGGTCCAGTGTTTACGTTCAGTGTCACCAGACTGTTGTACAAATGTTATGAGCCAGAACTCTTTAAAATGAACTTTAAAAGTATTTCTTGAAATGAAAGAATCTTAAAATATCATTGTGAACTGAAAGCATAACGATTGATGGACAAACCCTGAAGACACCAACAGGGATTCGTCAACGTAATTAACGGAACAGTGTTTGACCAATCATATGGGAAGAATATTTAGACTGAATTCAAACTGATTAAACACCTTCGCTGACTCATCTCGGAAAGAACCAGGATCGCCACTGACATCGCCATAGTTTAGCCACACAATTGTCTCGGTTCTCGCGTTCTTCAACACAGAAATACTCTAGACTTTAAATCGACTTGCGGAATGGACACTGCGATTAAGTCTTCGTTCACACGGTTGCTGGTGGGATTGGCGTCGCTCAGGAAGCGACCGCGAGACAAAAACAAACCTTGCCTAATTGTATACCGGCTAAACATTGATTCCAGTCTAAAGTCATTTTGCTGATTTTGGTGGAGTATTCTCATAAACTAATGTGTCTTCGTTTCTCAGTTTCAGAAACTTTGAAGTAAATATTGTTGATCAGCAACTGACAGGCCATTGTGAAGCTGTTCACGCTTACTGTTACCACGAAGTACGTGACTGTGATCAAGTATATCAATATATCAACATCAGTATCAAGTATATGTCCTATACATTGTATATCAACAAGACACTCCAACTGTTTGAGGAGAAGATACACTGGACAACCACATGTACAAACTGGTCATGTTTCCCGACGATTTCACCCAATATATGAAAGTAAAATACTGTTAATACCCTTTTATGAAAACTAATGATGGACATTTTCAATTTCTTGAATATATGAACTGTAGGCGCAGTCAGTGAATTCTCCTCCTTGTTTTCAAATAAACGAAGATATTAAAGTTTGTGAACAACAACATGTACAGTACACACCTACAGCCTGTATGTGCATGTTACCGTGTCTGGACCAGACGGGTCGGTGAGGGAGCCTAGTAGTTAAAGCGTTCGCTCGTCACGCCGAAGACCCGGGTTCGATTCCCCACATGGGTACAATGTGTGAGGCCCATGTTCTGGTGTCCGCCGCCGTGATGTCGCTGGAATATTGCTAAAAGCGGCGTAAAACCAAACTCACTCACTCACTCTGGACCAGACTCTGCCAGTGGTGGGCGACGATACATGCCGTAGGCACTACTCATTTGTACCACTATGTACAGCCTATATATGTATGTTACCGAGTCTGGACCAGACCCTGCCAGTGGTGGGCGACGATACACGCCGTCAGCACTACTCACTATATGCTACAATGTACAGTCTGTGTGAGTATGTAACCGAGTCTGGGCCAGACCCTGCCAGTGGTGGGCGACGATACATGCCCTAGGCACTACTCACTTGTACCACTATGTACAGCCTGTATGTGTATGTTACCGAGTCTGGACCAGACCCTGCCAGTGGTGGGCGACGATACACGCCGTCAGCACTACTCACTTTGTACCACTATGTACAGTCTGCATGTGTATGTTTCCGTGTGTGGGTCAAACCGGCTGTCCGTTCTACATACTATATACCAATACAGCCTGTGTGTGTATGTCTGTACTACCCACAAAATACCACCACATCCTGTGTGTATACTACCGAGTCTGATCTAGACCCCTGCCAGTGGTGCTCGACGATACTCGCCGTCAGCACTACTCCCTGTGTGCCACTATGTACTGTCTGTATGAGTATGTAACCAAGTCTTGACCAGACCCTGCCAGCGGTGAGCGACGATACACGCCGTCGAGAAGACGCGATCTTTTGGACAATCGCGAATGTGGAACTCAAGACATATAGTCTGTGCCTGGATCCACTTGGAGAGACCACCGTTGGGGCACCATTTCTAGCAAAGAATGTACATTTGGAAAGACTGGTATGGGGTTGGTATACTGTCCTGGAATTCGCATGGTGAGACAAATATAAGGTACTTGGGATGGCAGACTGGCGTGAATTGAGGTGCTTTTCTGTCCTAGATCTTTTCTAGGAAGACAGGCATTTGGTACACATTCAGTTCTAAAATTCACACAGACATTCACACGGAGTTGAGACCTACATTCTGTCCCGAAAATGACATAGGTGATTCTATAGACCTTCTTCCTTCAATTCCACATTAGAACGAGGTTGTGGGTACTTTTTCTTCCCCTGATTTCTCGCAGTCGAGTCGAAAATTGGGTAGCGCGAACCTGTTCTTCCCCACCCCCCACCCCCATTTGACAATCAAAGCAAGTATTGGGTAGTGGGTAACTTTCTTTACCTGATTCCACAGCCGAGACCATGACGCTAACAGAATGAGGATAGCGCAAGGAGGATAGCTATACAGACATGGTGGGATAATTCAAACTATACCTTAAAGGAACCAAATACCTGCAATCCGTGAAGTCTTCAGGATTGTTATTGACTTACGATTAGATACAAACAGAAATTTATGATCACCAAGAGAAATATCTGGGACAATAATCCCTAGCACAGCGATCTGTCACAAACCAAGTACGCCATCATCGTTTTTCTGGAACAATGCGTAATGCATCGCATACAGGTGACGACTGTCCTTACAAACATATACACATGAGCACTAATCGTGTGAGTTTAGTTTTACGTAGAATTTAGCAATATTCTAGCAACATTACGGCGACGGGATTCCAGAAATGAGCTTAACACGTCGACCCCGGTTCTTCGTAGTGACGAGGGAACGCTTCTGTATGTACAGCTAATTGCGGCGCCTTGGATGACTCAGGGATACCTAGTTTGTTATCCGTTAACATGCAGCGTTTTCGGTATTAACGTAGCAACACTGGAAGTGACGACAATGGGCCACTGCACGTACAACATTTTACCATTTTACCTCATCGCAGAAAAAGTTGACGGTCTGGAGAAAGCCAGGCCCTCGTGCTAACATTGCTCGTGTGCGTTTCTTGTTGGGTATTTTCAATTCTGCACGTGCATGGGGATTGCATTACGTAAGGATTGTGCGAACGTTCCTCCTTGGATTGGTTTTGGTTTGAGGTAATGAAACATTTTTAGTAACACCCTGTGTGACATGTGTTGCTGATGTTGTAACCAACCCACATTGGATCCCGACCCCTTTAGTCACATCACACATAATTATGTTAAGGTCACTTTAACGCCGCGCCGAGACTGAATAGAAAAATGAATTTCAATTTTTGTCCACACTGACTATAAGTTTAGGAGCTGATAAAAGAAGGTAAAATATAGAGGCAGGTCTGTATTAAGACGTACATACAGACAGGTGTGGGATAAAATCTTTAAATAATTTTGCAGCACCAACTTCCATTCTCGAGGACCGAAATATTGTCTCTCCACTTCGCTGGGAGTAATAACGTGACTGTGTAGAGATCTGTGGATCTCATTCGTTTGAGCTTCGTTTTACGCGACTCTCAGCAATATTCCAGCTATATGGTGGCGGTATGTAAATAGTCGTGTCTGGACCAGACAATCCAGTGATCATCAAGAGAACCGTTGTACCCAGTTGGGATATGATGGCATGTGGGTCCACCCAGTTCGCGTGTCTGACCTCCCGCTACCGCTCGTCCCACCATAGGACAAGCACGAGTTATTGAAGATCAGTTCTAACGAGGATCTTCACGGGTGATTGGATTTAAGACCTGAACTAAAATGCTTGAAACGGTTTTCAAGGTAAACTATGTTCCCATGAATGAGAACCATCCTTTACTAAATGCCTTTAAATCTGATTTTACACGTTGAGCCAATATTTTTCAGCAGATCATGTCACAACTATTCACACTTTTCGCACATGTGATAACTTTTGAAGATATTATGAAAATTCACTCTCCCAATGGGCCAGCCATTAAAAAACCGTTATCCTGCCTAGTCCTTTATTATTGAAAGGAGGAGTAACACACTGAGTGGAACCAGAGCCTCTATATAAAATGGACTGTCTGTCTATATACAGCCAAGTCTATGATTAACATATCGCGGTAGGTTTTCCGTATATCGTCTCCATCAAACCCACACCAAATTTGCGCAAAACCGTCACTCATTTTAACTGGTTCAGAGAGACACCTACATCATTAAGACCCCAACTTGCAGAGAATCCATAGTTCGTAAATCAACCATTCCTAATTTTGTTACATTGTTTGGAGAGCCCGTGCAAGCGCCAAAACTAGAAAAAGGAAGGCGAGAAAGGTGCGTCGTTCATTAATATAATTCGATTGTTCTTTGAATTTTGTGATTACATCTTTGCTCTTAGATCCTAAACCTGTCCCAAAATAATTGTCTTTGAACTTCACGATGAAATGAAAAGTTGTAAATTTGGCGAAACAGGGCTTCCATGTGGTGCTGCTGAAAAGATGGTCGATGGAATCGTTCATGTCGTCCTTTCTACGTGCGTCCTCTTTGTCCCAGATACTTTAACTATCTTGAACAATATTGGTATCCTGTCTCGTACTATCATTCTTTGGTATTGCAATCCAAGTACATAAAGCTGATCAATCGCTTGGCAAGTGAGAGTCAAAGGGGAAAACCATTTTGACCACATGTGCCAAGGTTGTGACTCCCCAAATTTCCTGGACAGAATGTTGGTATGTGGCTGCACTAACATAAAATAAAGTATTGTATAAGAGGCAATGAAATTGAAATCAACAATAACATTAAAATATTTGTTAATTTAGTAGACCTCAAAGTGCATGTATGCAGGTGATATATATTGTAAATCTATAACAGAGGCTAGTCACGTCACTCCCCTCGCCAATAGCAGGATTCAAGTAATTGGATCTTCAACTGCTAGATTGTAATGTATCAGTTTAGTGTAAACTTGATAACAAATTTATGATGGGTTTTATGGCTATAAGTGAATAGAAATGGAAAAGTATGGCAACACAGAATTCTTCAAATCCCATTTACCAAGGGCAAACCAGAAATAAACTAATTATTTGAGGCAGAGTAGAGTACTGGATTTAGTCGGTTTGATTCTCTCAAAGGTACAATGTATGACTACTGGGGTCATCTGACTGGATATTGACAGAAGATTGCTAACAGAGCCATAAACTCAGAGAGTTGCTAAAACTAACTCACTCTTTCAGGTGCTGCAATTTTGTAATTTGCTTGAAAATGTTTTGTTTCTATCACAGTCTGAAAGTTTATTTATTTGTTCAGAGAAAATAATTTTGTTCCTTGTAGCTGTGACTCCAAAACTATCCAACAAGTAATTTGCTTGGTCATAGTGTTTCCCCTGCCCTGTGTTTTTGTTGTTAATTAGTAATGTACTGTGGTTGGGATGTACACTAGTCTTTCCCTCAACCTGACTGTGTGTATGTAACAGTGACATGATTCAGCAGGGTCAGTAGGAAGTATTGGCATCCCTGGGTCTTCTGTCAGCAGTGTGCATCACCTAGATTAGGATGGTCTGGAGACACAGTTGATGGTGTGAAGTAGTTGTGAAATGTGACATGAGAAGTTGAAAAGAAATGTCAGATTTGCTGTTTAAGATGAGCAGGAAAATAACCCAGTTTCTAGGAAGTGAAACTGTTGTATTTTTTTAATTTAGAGTGCTGGTGATATGACAGTTGTAAGTCTGTTTTGAAGTACATGTAAGGGACTTGCTATTTTGTTATCACTGGATAGCTTTGTGGGATAGTTCTGTATATGCCAGGCTTCCTTTTGTCTTGCCGCCAATATTGCTTCATCCTCCCAGGTAATGCCCAACCTGGCGCTGGAGAGTTGTAGTGATTTCATGATAAAGGGATGTAAAGATGCAAATGGATTATCATCTAAATTCGTGTCCATTTTAGTCCTGGGCAAAGACAAAAGCCATTAACTGCCATTAGCTGAAGACTGTCAACAATTCTATTCCCTTCAGTGCGGTCATTTCTTTGATCAAAGTTTTATTCCCCGAAGTATATAGCATTTTTATCACTTTATTTGACTTGTTTTGCAGTCTTGAGTTTTTAAAGGACATTAAAAGCTAATTCAATTTAACCAGCCAAGTAAATCTGGTTTTAAAAGGATCAATCTTGATTTGGGCACAAGACAGAACCATGAAGCTTGTGTCCGTGGCAACCAGATTACCTGCGACCTGCAATAACGACTGTCTATTGGCATGGTCTGTCAGGTATGTGTCAGGCTGTCACCAAACTACCCTTGAAATAGCTCACCAATTTCGACCTGGTGTCAGGAACTGCGAGATAACTTCATTACGATTGATTTCCTTATTGGGTAATAAGAACTGCTGCTTATTTTGCCATGGCAATATGGAACAGAAACAACTGTAACAATTATGGTTGAGAAACAACAGTGGAAGGTCCTGCTTTGGGACTTTGCAGCATGTTTAGGAGATTAGCTTGACAATAACGTTAAATTAAAATGTTTTATAGTTCAGTTAAAGTGGACAGGTGATGTTTGTAATTTACTGTTTTCTTGTGCAGGGGCAATTTATAGTTCTAATGTGATTTTAGTTTGAACGAAACAATCTTTTCGACTTAACAAAAAAAAATATTATTACAACAAACATGATCAAACTTGGAATGTGATAAACTGAGTGTTTAGTGTTCGAAGTGTTCGAATGTTTATTAGCAGTGGAGATTCACAGACAAGAGAAAAACTTTTGGAAAGAAAAAGTTTTTGTGCTTTGAGTTTAGAATTTGTAGAATTCTGCTATTGATATTAAATCTTCATGGTTTTCAAGTTCCACAGTTTCACAGTGACCCAATGCTTGCATTGAGCTGAGTAAGCTTGTGATGCTTTTGAATGCTACTCAAAGGCTTGTAGACCTAAGGCATGTCAAATGTATCTTCAATGGAATTCATGTTTGTTCATTTAACTTCATAGAGGGCCCACCCATGCTTATTCTGATTTAGGCCAGAGGTCCATGGCTGTTTTCTCAGTTTCCTTGCTATTTTATGTAGACCGAAACACTGTTTCTGTTATTAGAGGATATTTCAGGAACAAGATGTATATATTATTTACTCATGGAAACATGTAAGGGAACACAAAAGTACAAGTGTTCGTTTATTTATTTCCAGAATTTCATTCATAGTGCACTGCATGTACCTTGTGAAGAAACCTGAAAAAGAATAAAAGAACACTTGTACTTTCACATGTTCCTTTATTTGTTTCCATGAGCACATGTTGTGGTGAGGTCAGTAAAATGAAGTAATCTGTTTTCTCAGTATTCATCAGTGGTTTGTCAGTTCGATTATTTCCAGACCGCCGCCATATAGCTGGAATATTGCTGAGTGCAGCATTAAACTCAACTCATTCACCATGTGGGTATAATACCCAAACTTGTGAAAGTAAGTGGGTATTTACAGTTTCAAGTGGGTATCTATACTTTTTGATACCCGCAGTCAGCTACTGGTACAACTGAATCTGATTGTGAAACAGAGCATTTGGCAATAAATTTATCTGTCAGTCATCTAATCAAATAGTTTTCTATTTGTAGGGTAAAACAACTAGATACCTTCTTTTGAGTATGTTTAAGCCACCACGTTTGCCTGACATTGTCATGTGTTTACAGGACACATAGAACGAAACTTGTATTTCATTGTTTGCAATTTACAAAAGGGCCAATCACCATGATCACTGAAGGGTTGACAGACCGTGACTAGTATTCTGTCTGTGTTGCAAATCTAAATTCCGTTTAGAATTTTTCATGATTTCTTCTGTGATGTTGCCTTCTACATGCAGCGACAGGGGGAATCCAGCCTGTGTTTGAAAGTAGATTTGGGTTCATTTTCTTCAATTTGACGACTTCGGTAAGAAACAGTTGTGTATTTTATTAGTGCCCATATCATACCATGTTTACTACACTCGTGCCTAAATATTGGCATATCCCACTATATCAAGATTTTGACCCTTGTTTGTGTACATCATATGACATGGGCACACATGTAATATTCTCTATTTCTCTTGACCACAAAAATTTGGAGATGAAAAAACTTATGTATATTTCAATTGGCTTGAATTGATGCAATATGCAACATGATTTTGGTGTAGTGGGTAAATGTGTATTGTTAGCATGACATAGCTTAAGTGTAAATATTTAGTGTTTGTTCATGCTCTGGGATTTATATTTCTTGCATATTTCAACTTTTCTACAGCATATTACATGGAAATATGCAGCTTCTGTGGAGCTCTGACTTACAGCACTAAGTTCATAATGTAAATCTGCCATAGCTGGCACATTGATAGCAAATGTTGAAACAAACACAGTGAAATATGTGCAAAGAAAAATCATTTCAGTCATCACTTCCCTTCGTTAACTGGAGAAAGTGAGAAATATTTGAAGATATGAATTTTATCATATTGTTTGTCATAAAGAAAGTGTCAACCATCACTGACAAACAATACTTGAAATTAGTACGTGAAAATTCTTCCACCCATACCTTTGCCAAACTTAGATTTGTGTTTTCTGCCTGACTCACACAACACAACATGACCTTATAAGATTGTCTTTTTGACTCATAATTAACCATGGCTTCTTTTCCATGTATCAACTGTTTGATTGAAAACCTTGTTCCCATGCGGTTTCAGTTCCATGTTGGAAATAGCTAATGTTACAAGTTCATTTATGATATCACATGCAGTCGGTTCTGATTGTGAAACACAGCACTTGCCTATTAATTCATCTAGCAGTAATCTACTGAAGTTGTTTTCTGAGTCTAGCATAAAAAAATAGATATTTTCCTTTGAACGCGTGGAAGCTTTTGACCTGTGTCGATTTATTTACTGGACAGAAAAAGAAACAGCTATTTGATTGGTCAAGATTAATGTAATCATGAATATTTGGAGATGGATACACTTTAAGTTTGTTTCACTTACCATGAATTGATACAATATGTAACATGACTTTTATGTATTGGGTAAATATTTTCTGTTTGTGTGTGTATTTTTCTTCAACTCTTCTATAGCATATTATTTGCAAATACACAGCTTGAAGAAATATATGTTATTGTATTCTGGCTAATCATCTGTTATCCACTGCAACGTTTGGTGATCATGTCGTCGATCCATGTTTACGACTCCAGAATTTACTCATGCAGTTGTTACCATCCAGTGCCACCATTGTTACTGGTTATTCAACACTGTTTGCTAATTATTAGCCATGGAACTGACTCATTGTTCACCAAAGACGATACATCAGAAAAGACCAAATTTCAGTACGCTCAGTCTGTAAATATTCAGTTCTGGATTGTCTGATCAAGATTTGATTATTTACAGACCGTCACCATAGGACTGGAATATTACTATGTGCAGGATTAAACAGCAAACAAGAAACAATCCATAGGTGTGGTGGTTGAGGGAACATATAGGGAATCTCTTCATTACCTAAGTGTGTCTACTGATGTCAAATACATCAACGTGAAGAGATGAAAGTTTGTAACTCTCAGACTAATCCAGTTAGATTCTGTCAGTCATCTTATCATCCAAGTAATGTCTCCCTTCTAAATGTATGGAGTCTTGAGTGTAAGTACAGCCAGCCAGCTGTCAGAGATGTTAGTGAGGTCAGTTGATTGTGATGATAGGGCAACTATTGACATCACACCGGTCTGCAAAACCGAAGTTAACCACTGGTAGATCCAACACAGAATGGTCAACTATCACTGAAACTAGGGAGGTGTATTTTATGTGAGTGACTGATTTGAAGTTCCATTTTTTCAGACACTGTTGGTCTCTCATATGACAGAACAGAGATACCCAATTATATTAATTTCAAACAAAGTCACGTATTTGATAACCCACAAGTCAGTGTTTGAAGCCCAATCCTGATGTCCACTGGAGAGATGCTGCTAGAATATTGCTAAAAGCACCATAAAACTCCGTTCGCTCACTCACTCACTCACTTACTGAAACATGCATTTGTTCAGTTTGGGATTGGGATTGCATCCAAACCTCTGGATTACATGGACACTAGCTGTGGGCTTATTCTGTCACCGAGTGATAGTGACATGGAATTAGTGGCAAGAGAATTAAATGTGACCTGTTTTATTTTTTGTCGTCATTTCCTACAGGACTGAGCATTCACCTGTCCATGTTTGTGGATTAAATTTAATGATAGTTTTAGTGTTCACAAATTGCAACAAGATGGACATGTAATCCACAATTAAGTTTAGAACAGCAAGCTTCATTGTTTGCTTCATGCATATTTAAATTGTCACAGTACGGTATCGTCTTTGCCTGTATTACTTTTAACACTCCACCAAGTTTTAATCAATCTGTGAAAGGTTACATTTGTCGCAGTGTCGCTGGATTTGTGTAACCTATTACAGACGAGTGACTTTGATCCCAGAGAGGAAATGAAACTAAAGGGAGGTGGTGGAAACACGGAGTGTTTGATGGTTTGATCTCTTGTCCATGGCCAGAAGAAGAACATCTCATCCTGGCTTCATCCGCAACAAATCGGGACACAATCCCAGGCTTTGTGTGGATCAATTAATATTGAACTCGAAGTGCACTGCTGTCCAAATTTTGTTCGCTCACCTTTTGTGTGAATGTTGGATTAATTGTTATGTGTGAAAACATTTTGTCGTGGCGGATCATTTTTCTTGACACTACTAACCAATAAAGTTTCACTATGTACCAGGACCATGTTTGACAAAGCTCTCATACACCTAAGACCCCCTAAGTTTTCTTGTAGCATTCGTACCTTCTATTCTTTAACATACGAGAAAAGTTATGTGTTATTAGGCTTTAGGCTTACAAGAGCTTTGTGAAACTGGGCCCAGTTCAAATTGAGCAGTGAATAAATGCACAAACCATCCAAAGTAAAGGTTAGATATTTGCCTTAAGAAGCAGTAAACCTATTGCATGAGTTACCGGTAATGTATTCCAACATTCTATATACCGTAACTTTACGTCAATTTCTGGTCATAAACCTACAATTTTTGTTGCTATTTTCAAGAAAACTCAGCCAAGTTCAGACATTTTGGCATCTTCAGACAATGGCTTCCAAGTTTTATTTAGGGCTGAAGATATTTCTGACTCCACTTTTACGGTTATTCAGAGGAGTGTAAAGAAAAAAAGTGGTGATTGTAAGTAAGCAATTCTTAGGGTGAAGTGATTACGAAGGAGGAGCCATTTCCTCCATAACCCTGCCCCGAGGTTGTGAGATTATCCTTTTCCTTCACTGTTGGTGTACTTCGCGACCAGCTCTCATTGTAATGAGGGACAGTCATGTGGAGGAAGCAGAAAGATGGAGATCGGACCAAGTGTGATATTGCATGCAATACGATTAAAAGTCACGCAATTGTCAAATGAAGCATTTGTCCGTCAGGAGTTATGTGGGGATTGCGTATTGATGTGAGATTAAGTATTGGAATTGGCAAGTGATAAAAGGGAGATTTGCCTGAGATCCAGGCATGATTTGATGGGAGAACCACATTGGGACTTGCGGTAAAATTGCCACATTCGTAGGTGTGACATTGCTCGTAAATAGCATCACAGATTTATTGTCATTGAGAATGTACTGTGATACTTCTCACAGAAAGTCCCTATGGGTTCAATGCTTAATTTCTGCTAAAGAAGCTAATTTCGTTATCCGCATTACAACAGTCACCCCTGCACATGACTGCATTACGTCTCTCACTGCCCTTGCCCTGATTGGCTGCTAAACTGGCAATATGGTGTTAAACACTAATCACTCACTCACTTTAAGCTGCCCTTATGATGTCCCCATTTGTGTTGAGTTGACACATACAGAATCACGCAGTACTCATCAAAATGACACGAGTGAGAACAGCAGTAATTATGACGTGGCTGAATTATGGCATGACTCATGGTAGTTATATTGGGCCACTTGACATTATTTCTATAGACTGACATTTTAATTTTGTATAGCATAACAAATTTTCATGAATTCATTTTTTTGTAGATCAAAATTTGCACATTTGTTGGGAATCATCTTACCTATAATCACATAATCTCTGTTCAATTTTCCATAGCTTATTTATGGAATGGGAACAAGTAAATCAACATATAAACAGTGATGAGAACTGCTTTAGCATGGTAGCCTATGGGATTGCCATTGTGGAACCCCATGTAAAGTCAAACGTGATATCATTAGTTAAATAGTGGTCAGAACATTGAACTGAAATTGAGATGATTTCACATTTACCAGTCAAATTTTACAATGATCCATCCTAAACACACTTCATGAAAATAATTTATGTTAGGCTGTAATAACATGTAAGGCAATGAAAAGTGTGTGAAGAGGCCCAGTAGAAGTAGCATGAGTCTGTTTAGCACTCAAAGGAAGTTTAGGTAATTCTTTTACAATAACATATTCAGTGTCATCTCAGTATTACAGTACAGCCTTACAATCTGTTGTGCTTCTTTTGAGCGGTAGATATCATCCTGAGCAGGACTTTACTGAGACTTACAAAAGTGCTAGTCCAAAGGACCTCTTGTCCATCTCACAATCTTTGAGCCATGTTATTTTGCCCTCCGCCAAGCCCTTTCTGCATTGTCAATTATTTACAGACCACAGCCATATAGCTGGAATATTGCTGGGTGTGGCGTAAATCTAAACTCACTCACTCACTCACTTCCCCTTTTCTGTAATGCTAAGCTGTAAGTAAAATAAGTCTAGATTTCCTCAAGTTCTGAATCTCTCGTCTTACTGGGGCTCCTATTCAATTTAAATTTGTTTGTTACTCTCAAAATTGTATTTACATATGTTCAGAGACAAAACATTAGTCCAGTACATAATGGGTCATTGCTGGTGATATGAGGGTCCTTTGAAGTATTTAAATGGTGTTATGTACCCTCAGATATTGGCTTTAAGGGCCTGGGCCCTTGTTCTTGAAACGTACGTAGCACTAAGAATTCTTAACTTTGATTTTAGCCAATGTGTTAAGAATGGGCTGAAGAAGTTTGTAGGGCTACCAACATTTCAAGAATAGCTAGCCTTGAATGAATCAGTGATCATGTGGACAGTGGCTATGACATACGACTGAGATAACTCTCAGATAACTAAACTGTGCTCTGTAAGTGCACTTGAGGAGTTCATTTGCTTCTTTGCGGACACAATATTTTGGGTTTTCAGCATCCCCTCTCTTCATTTGTTTGTAATGGACACACATTTGTGCATCACTTAAAACCCTGATCCTGTGGATGCTCATGCACTCATTAACCTTGTTTAGATTTTTACCTGGCAGCAATGATAAAGTGCAGGACAAGCGTTCTGTACCTGTGTTCTGTTATGTTGTGAATTTAGAGATTTATCTGGATCTGCTCAGAGGCTGATATTTGGCACCAAATCTGCAGCAAATGTCAGGAAAAGTCCAAAAATAGGAACTAAGTTTCCCCCCGTATTTAACATAAAACTGATAGCCATCTTTGTGGCCTTTTGTAATAAGCTATATTTCACTGATGGAGGATAAATGTTTATGAAAGTGAAGAGGATCTTCTTTTATGGACAGACAACCTATATATTTCTGTGGATGTGATGTTTAGGTTTGCTTTGCTTACTGATGTTGTTAGAATCAACCAGTGCAATAAAGAACACTGCATCAACTGCAATAAAGAACACTGCATCAACTGCAATAAAAAACTTGTCTGTCCCTAAAATGTGCTCTTTATCTTACAGTCTTCTAAATGCCACTTAAGGTGGTATTACTTTGTTGCTTACCTCTCATGTGTGAATATAGTTACTTCATGAATGCTGACCCTTTTACTCCGTTGTAAGGTAGGACACATTACAAATTATAGTTACTACCTTAGTGCTGACCCTTTAACTCAGTTGTAAAGAGTGAGTGAGTTTAGTTTTACGACACACTCAGCAATATTCCAGCTGCATGGTGGTGGTCTGTAAATATTTGAGTTTGGACCAGACGATCCAGTGACCAACAACATGAGCATCGATCTGCACTTTTGGGGGGCGATGACATGTGTCAACCAAGTCAGCGAGCCTGACCACTCGATCCCGTTAGTCACTTCTTACGACAAGCATAGTCGTCTTTTAATAGTTTTATGGCAAGTTTGGGTTGCTGAAGGTCTGTTCTACCCCGGAACCTTCACAGGTCCAGTTGTAAAGAAGGCTACATGTTACAGATCATAGTTACAACATTAATGCTGATCCGTTAACTCGGTTGTAAAGTAGGGCAAGCATCAGGTAACCTAAGTGTAGTATACAGCTTGAAAGAAGGTATCGAACAGCTATTCTGATGTGTTTAACTTGTTTTGAGTAGAAAGTAATTGTTTACTTTGGCGAGGGACTTGTTTCCTCATTAGATGTTGGCATTGCCTTAAGACATGTTTCAAATGCTTACAATTCTTTCTGCTTGTTTGATTTTCTGGTGTTGTATAATTTTTGTAGTCCATCAAAGTTGAAACAGTTGTGCAAATAAAAATGGATTAATAATATTTATATTTCATTTTATGATGCTAGCAGTAAGCTTTCGACAGTCGAGTTCATAAATGGAAAAATAAATGAAAGTGTCGTATTGCTTCTGTCATGTTCTGTTCCTGTTCCTGTAGTTTCATTTGTTTGGTCTGACGAACAAGACGTATATATGGATTCAAATTCTGTATGTGATGTACAGGTTTTTTTTACTCTCGGAAAAGTGAACCTGTTACACAAACAGTAATTTGATTCCAGTGTTTTGAAGTTTTAAATACACAATCTAATAGCATCTATGACCTGCCCTTATCTGCAAAATGTGGTTTGACCTTGTTTGACTCTTATTCATGAGAGTAATACTTGCGGGTGCATGTTTTCAACTGCTCTGATATTATGTACATATTACAACATGGGCCACTTATAGTAAACTTCAGATATGCAGACCTTTGGAAATGATGGTAAATAATTTGATAGAGTTGTGTCCCTTTGTTGTGTCAGGAGATGCGTATTTTATTTTCAGATGTAGATAGCCTTCCTTGGTTCAGGCTTGTCTACTACCCATGTGATGATGTACCACCTTGTCATGTACGTAAGTGAATATAGAGAGGTGAACATTGAATCTTACACTTAGATGATGGTTGGCCAACAGTGTTATTTAGGAATAGTCAGTTGTACACAGCCAGCAGTGGTGTACAGGAGAGAAGTGGTCTTTAATTTCTGAAAAATTTCTTTTCCTGTGATTCAAAGAAAATTCTTATGTCATTTTATTTTTTAAGATTGCTGAGATTACCTGATGTGTGAATGAGGTTAAGGTTGATCCTCTGGGCTGTATAAATTACATTGCACAGAGTTGTCTCATTTTCCTGTGTACGTTGGACACCTCATTGTATTCTAAGTGAACGAAAGAGCTTATATCATAAGTATAACAATTTAACAGAATATGGTAGTCATTAATTTGATCATTGAGACTGAAGTAGTTTTTAGGTAAGTATGATCACATTCATTGTGGTTGGTTGATTACCACTGTGTACTGGTCACATTTGTGACAGATTTTATAGTCGTACTGCAAGCAGAGAAACACATCGACTGATGTACATTCTTTAAGGTATGTTTGAGACAACACGTGCGTTCTTGAAGACCTTTGTTAGAAACTTCAGCAATCCATGTTGAAAGCGACCAGCAGAGTGGTCATACTAGCTTACTTGTTTGACACACGTCATGATATCGAAGTTGCATAGAGTGATGCTAGTGTGTTGATCACTAGATTGTCTGGACCAGACTCTGTTATTTGCAGACTGCCACCAAATTGCCTAAATATTGAGGAATGCTATGTTTAACTGCAAACAAACAAAACTACATGTACCTTATTATGAGGTATGTATTCTTTCTGGCCTGATGGATTAAAGGTAGAAGTATAGATTAAGTGGGTGTTAGGTAGTTGAGCATGGAGTTAGGCATTAAGGATTAACAAATGTCCAGGAATATCAGTGTGACTGACACCAGAAATGACCATCACACAGTGGCCTCATCTGAGAGATTGAATCTAAACCAATGGTGTAACGAGGTAACGATTTTACAGCTAGGCTGTTTAACAGAACTATCAAAAATGTTGTACATGGTCTAAAGGAAATAGCAGGAAATAATTTGACTGATGTTGGTGATATTGTTGAAATGTTTACTGATGTCCAGTGGAAATTTGGTGACCCTGAAGTGTAAGATAAGAAACAATGACCTTGACAATTTTTGAAAAAAAAATGTAACATATGACAGAATGAGAGAGATACCTTTATTTATCCAGTACCTCTGTTGAAACTGCTCTTCTTTAGTAACAGTACAACTTAACACTTTTCAGTGTGCTAAATGACATGTTTTGATCGATGTATTCTATGTAAAATATCAAACAGCTTCGTGAAATATGAAATGGTTGTAACTTGTGCTAAAGATCAGTGTGAAAACTCATACATCAAACTGTGAATTAGTCATGAGGTAAGCCGTGACGAGGGATACGTGCTGTCATTACCTGGTATTATTTGTGGTGTCCCCCTCCACCTATGACCGTAGGGGCATCTAGATCGGCTATCAAGGGTTATGTGGAGTCTTTGAAATCTAGTCCTTCCTAATCCCATGTCTGCTGATGACTACCAGCTGCTGGTTGATTATGAAGAGCAGCATTACCTTGTAGCTACACCACCAGCTGTCTCCAACAACTGGTTGCTTAGAGTTGTCACTGACTGTGGCACATTGTGCCAAGGACATTGGAGAATTCCAATCATTTAAGTCATCGCTTGAGCAGAAATGCAAATGTGTTTCTCAATCGTGTGTTGTGCAAGTACGCAATATGTTGAGATGTCATGGTGGCCTTGATGTTTATGTGTCTTGGGTGAAGTTTTGCGTATTGAATAAATTGATTTAAATGTATTTGACACATACTAAATAGCTATGTGTTAATGTGGAGTGAGTGAGTGTGTGAGTGAGTGAATTGAGTTTTACGCCACACTCAGCAATATTCCAGCTATATGGTGGCGGTCTGTAAATTATCAAGTCTGGACCAGACAATCCAGTGATCAACAGCATGAGCATTGATCTGCACAATTGGGAACCGATGACATGTGCCTGCCAAGTCTGCGAGCCTGACCACCTGATCCCGTTAGTCGCCTCTTATGACAAGCATAGTCGCCTTTTAAGGCAAGCATGGGTTGCTGAAGGCCCATTCTACCCTGGACTTTAACGGGTCTGAAATAGTGTGACGCATAGTGTGTTATGTAGAACAGTTCGACACATGGCAAATAGGTATATGTAAAAGTAGAATAGTTTGACACACATCATATTTGTTGAATAGTTTTACATGTGTTGAATAATGTGACTTCCCTGAGTAGTTATGTTTGCATATGGAAGAGTTTGATACATCAGATAATGAGATACTGTCTAGGCATGTTGATATTGTATGGAGTAATTATGTTTGCGTATAGAGTGGGTCAACCCATATTGTATAGCTATGTGTTTGGAACACATTTTGAATGTTTCTCCATAATTAAATAGATCCCACAGATATGGAATACATCAGTTCCTGTAGATAGTTTAGTTTATGGAACAATTATGTAGATTTCAAATGGTTCAACTACTCTTGATAAAAGGTTGATACACACACATGTGTGAAATACTTGCATCTTTTTTAATGTGAAGCATGTACAATGTGAGTGACACCCGCATAAAAATTTTGTAAAGTGTAAGTTCACCCTTACATGTCATGTACAAATGAGTGACACCCGCATAAAATTTTTGTAAAGTGTAAGTTCACCCTTACATGTCATGTACAAAATAACTTAACCCCTCCCCCTTCCAATATTTTATTAAGCATACCTTTTTAATGGTTTTATATACATAATCTGTCTCTTTCTCTCCCTTTCTCTCTGTCTCACACACACAATCATAAATTCTGAACTGTCCCTTATGATGTAGTTAGGAATGGTGCTGTTCCTTTGTCCATGCTGAATATGAATGCTTCTTCATTATCCAGCTTATATGGCTTTTGTCATTCGACTTTCACCATGCTGCAGACAGTGTTGCCTAATAGTGTGACTGGTATTTGAGTTCAGAGCGTTAAGGGAGTGGGGCCCGCCTCTCTTCTTGACTGCAGTGCAAGTGACCCCCTTAACCTGTTCATCAACACACTTGTAGTGCAGTCCTTGTCACCGCTGCTCCATCAGCACTGCAGCAACATCATCACTGCCTCAACCTGGCCTCACCTCAGACACCAAATGTGACAGAGACAGAATATTCTGTAATGACCCCATTAGAAGTACTACACACACTCCTGGTGCAGAGGTGTGTGGGAACAGAAAAAATAGCGGAAATTTACAATGAGACTTGTGTCTAATTCCTTCTGTCATTCAGGGATACTGTGTGAAGCTACTGCAAAATCTTAGTAAGCCTTTGCTTCTCTGTTGTGTTGAAACAAAAATTCTTGATGAAGGCCAAAACAAATTTATCACTTGTTCCATGGATGTATTTTGTGCAGATTGTAAAGACTTTTGATGGTCCCTTCATTGGGATTAGATGTAAAAGAGCACTTTGTGAACCATGACAATTAAGCCTTGACTTGAAGAGAGTCAGCAAGAAACAACCTCTCATCAAAAACTATTATTTCCATTCCGTGACACTACTAAGGTGCATCACTGCCAAAACAAATAATCAACAATTTTTGTTTCATGAAAGTAATCAAGCCCCTTAGAAAAGGAAATTGTGCTCAAAAGAAGTATCAATTAATTTGTGGTGGCCTAATGTGTGAAATAGAGGGAAACTTGGGCTTAGCTTTGCTTTGAAGTGTATTTTTGTTCCAGACAATGAAAGCATGGCAGTCCCACTCTTTGAAGTGTAAGTTTGGTCGCCATGGACCCGAATCTATTGATTGATGGATGGTGTGTGAGGTAGCTTCAGCTTTCTTGCATACAAAAGTGATCCTGGCTTTGTCATAGATTACCTGTTATGTCTATTATATATAAGATAATACATTTTCAGGCATGAAATTAGGAAAGGATTAAATTCTTTTCAGTTAACTGTTTCTGCTATTTATGGTGAGTCAGTGTGAGACACATGTCCGTGATTTTGTGTTTGTGTCTGTGTGCGTCGGTATGTGTGTACATGCATGCATGCATTCAGTGCATGTGTGGAGATTTCCTGCTACAGTATTCTCACAACATAGTACTCATGGTCTTTGTTTCCTTGGATACCACAGTCGGATGGCATCAAATTTTCTGACAGTGCACGAGCAGTTCAAACATTTTCCATTCAAGACACTGGTTGTTTTTCTTTGCACTGAGTGAGTATGGCTCTATGCCTGTTTTTAGGAAAATTCCAGCAATATCACAGCAGGCGACACTAGGGATGGGCTTCATGTTATGTACCCACATGGAGAATTGAGCCCAGGTCCTCTGAGTGTAGATGATAAATTAGTTTCTGCACCATGTTTTCCAAACTTAAGCATGTCATGGTTGCTTGAGAGAAGAAAGCCTTGGATTTAGTTACCTTTATCAACTTGTGTTGATATATTTGATCTTGCAAGAGGCTTAGATGACAATCCTTATGTCTCCAAAGACCTCCAGAATTCTTCATTTTCTTAAATTGAGGGTTCTGACCTGTAAACTTTTGTAAATATAGCTTAATATAAGAAACATTTTTGTGTTGACAAATTGTCTTCTTGGTTGATAAGATTTGAGTGTCATTGGATTTTGTTTTGTAAGGATTGAAATCTAACAGCCAATGTTTATTGCCTGTTTGCAAATGTTTTTCACCATTTATTCGTCAAATGGAGTAATGTTAATGACGAGTTTTCTCCCTCAATATAGGTGGGTCTGATTGTGAATTCAGATTCCTATAGTCTGTTTGCAGTGAAAACATACAGGTGGATTTCACTTAAAATAAGAAAGTAAATCAAATATAGTGAAATTAAGGTTGTGAATCCTCACACATTTACCTTGCCAATTGAATATTCAAATCTTAGACTTTCTTTCAACTTAAGGTGAAAGTTGTTTAACAAATGATCATGGTTTCAAATCACTGTATTTGTTTGTATCATAAGGGGGTATGCACATTGAATGAAACACTGAAAAACAAGTAGGGTTGATCTATGTTAATGCTTATCATGTACCACTCGTGCACTTGTTTCACTGTTCCAGCTACTGTGTTTACCCCCTTGCAGTACAAACCAAAAATAACGATTTAAAATTTTTAGGATTCCATAAATTAATTTCATTTTATTTGGTTTACTTTTCAGATTAAAGTGAAATTCATTGGTACATTTTCACTGCAAACAGACTGTAATCCTCATTCATTATCATTCTTGACCTGATGACAACCATACCATTTCTCACTTTTGTGTAAAACTTTATCTTTCTGTTTCTCCAAGACTTATAACCATTGTACTACCACAGTATGATATCTACCCAACTTTTTTGCTAATGACTTTTAAAACACGAGATTTTTTATTGAGGTCTAAGCCTTGGGGACATGAGCTGAAAACATTTCTCAATTTGTTCATGTCATTAAAATCAGCATTTTAATGGGTTTGTGTTTTTTTAAATTGACACCAGTTCAAAATCATAAGTGCCGTTCTCTTTGAAGACAAGGATTCTGGTCTTCAGTACAGCATCACAATATTTGTCCTTTTTTAAACCATAACAAATGCAGTAGTGGCTCTTAAGAATTAATGTTCTTATTCATCAAGTTTTAGTGAAACTAAAGTCTAATGGTTTATCTGCCTTGAGCGCTCAAGTGCAAACAAATGGAAATAAAAATTCTGAAATTACATACAAACAATATAGCATCAGCTTTGTCATTTGATTAAATAGAACTGACCTGTTCAGATTGTTGAAAGATATGTTTTATGGAAGAAGAAAATTCTTTGAACCAAATAGAAGTTGGCAGGACTCTTTATTCTGGTTGAAAGAAACATTGCCTGCTAGTCATTTGATGAGTCAAAGTGGTCGTCACTCTGGCTGTGGATCCCAGACGTGCCTTCAGGACAGAATACTCTATAAGCTTTTGTAAAGTCCGAATAGAAAAACAAACAAGAGTATCATCTTTATCACTAACATCTTTTGCCTCTGAAATCAGCCAGGTAGAAACAGAAGCCATTCCCAGCTGTGATTTATCACACAGCGAAGGTGTAATTGTCCCATGTTATCAGGCATCAGGGAAGAAGCTCTGCTGATTAGCAGGAGAAATTGCTGCTCTCTGCTTGGTCCTGCTGCTGTAGGTGGTGAATTAGTCTGAGCTGACCGGACCAGACGCATTAATTATCAGCAACTGTGCGAATTGCAGCGGTATATCACGCTATTTGCCTATCAGGATACTGGACAAAGCCATTGCCGTGAGTCTCCAAGAACGGCATCCTATCCAGTTTTCTCGGCAGTGGGATTTATTAGGTCTGATCTATACTTTTCATTTCATATAAAGTCAGTAGTAAGTGATTTATTCAGCTGGGACTATTAGTTTTTGTAATTATTGGATTATGATGGTGATTGTTGAGGGATGACACTATCGTGTCAGAAACTGGCTTTCATAGCGCCAAGATATTGATGCTTGGACCCTCATATGTTTGGGCATTAATGCTTGGTATTGGAAACAGTGGGAAAAGCACCAATCAAACTGAAGTCAAGAATGAACTAGGTACTACCCATTGTTCTGGGAATTTTCATGACATAATTTTTTTTTATTTTGTAGACATTTATTTTTAGATAAAAATATTACTTCTCAGACTTTATGTTAGTCAACAAGTGGGTGAAAACAGTTTTGCTGTACTCGGGGACCTATTTGGTCTCTGAAGACATAATACTTGTTTTATGGAACTGTTTCCTTTTTTTATTGTGTATGATGCTGATTGGACATTGAAGAACAATTACACCACATCGACATCAGCTTGTCACAACTATTAATGGCTGCAGTGAATCAATTATTGGACTTTGAACCATATTTTGGATAGGTGATCTGAAATTCATTATCCTGAATGTTATGGGCTTTTTTGTGTTAAGGTAAACAAATCGTGCAGTCATTATGTGTAAGCAGAAGTTATGCTAGTTTCAGACATATGCAACTATTGTGAGCTTGAGAATGGATACGGTCCAAGTTGGGGTCAAAATTACTTTCTCACTGTGTGGAAATGATTTAAATAGATATTCAGATATCAAAATAACTGTAATACATATCAACATTTGAAACTAAGGTTTCAGATTCGATTTTCGATGAATTGAACCAAATCGTTGCAGCCCTGCCTTACAGATGTGGAAACAACCAAAACAAACCAGGAGTCAAACCTATGTCAAACTGTCCACCAGTACTAAGGCAACGATGGAAATAAGACTGAGTCACTCCCTGGCTGATGTAATCTTGTGATGTTCATTGTATTTCTGATGTGATTTCGTTCCACAATGGAGGATAGTAAAAACTATATTCCAGGTTGGGTATTTGTGAAATATATATGAAATGTGGTGAGGTAGCCAAATAGTTGAGGTGTCTCAATGCCATACTGAAGATGGTTCTGTTCTCCCATATGGGTATAGTATCTGAAGCCCATTTCTGGTGAACTCCACTGTGATATCGTTGCTTGAATATTGCTAAAACCCAACTCACTCACTCACCCAAACCTATGATCAGCGTTTCCTGTTGTATCAAAGTAGTAATTTAAATGCCTTAGCCACTTGACTACACATGCTCCCTGTTGTTGTAAGTTGGGCAGTTGCATTAAAAAATATGAATTGTCACATTCTTTTTCAGACTTTAAAAAAACAAGAACATGCAAGTTTTGATCCTAGTGATAAAATGAGGCAAACCCATTTGAAATAACACTACTGTAGTTATGTCACAACTCTTAACACTCACCAATCAACACACTATGAAGGTTGTTCCAGTGTGTTGTAGCTCCTCTGCATGGTTAATGATATTTTAAGTGTCAAATCTGAATGGTGAACAATGAGCAACGGTCCTCATTTTCAAACTCAGATAACTATCCAAGATGTTATCTCCAGTGACTGATTTGCCTCCTGACTAGGTCTGTTTCTACCTTGAAATCTGATGCCTCAATCAATCCGTCAAACGAGGGTTGACAAAGCGTGTATTATTGCGTATTACAATCGACACTGGTTTGCAGCAGTTATCAGCTGTTGGAACTGAAACGGGAGAGCCACTTGATGCCTATCGGGGAAATCTTTCTCCAGAAATGTTAAGCTCAGTAGGTTCTTGTTCAAGTTATTGTCTTCACTGATTATACGAAAAACTAATGACTCCATTGGTTTCGTTTAATCATAGCAGTGAGGTTTTCTTTGTCAGCTTTATAATTGTCTTGTAAGAATATGCATTGAAAGTGTTCCGATAACATTGTTGTGCAGTGTGAGCAGGGTGCACCATGCTATAATGTTTTACTGTTTCTGTGCAATGTCAGCATTGTATTGAAAACACAAAAACAAGCAAGCTGTTACAAAATTAATCTTGCTGTATGCATGCTTCTTGTGAACAATCATAAATGGGGTGGTTCTTGTTAGTGTTAACTGTATGATTGTGTTGCTATTTTATGCAATTCTCAGTGAATATGTATTGATTTTTTGCGATTGGACAAAGAGAGTTGCAGTAAATCAGTGTTGTTGTTTTTTACAGTTAAAACAGAGTTTTTTTAGAAATAAATCTTATCAGCCTTTTAGATTTTGCTGTAAATATTTTCAGACTTGTGCTGATCTGGTACTTTTCACCCTTGTCATGATTTTCACTTCATTGTGTATGTACTTTGTTCTTTTTCCTATGTTGAGAAACTGCGCAAATTTATCGAAGACATTTTATTGTATGTGCTTTACATTGCACTCACCTTTGTGAGCAAACATTATTGTTCATACTTGAGTTAAATTCAAGATAAATGGCCAAATATGGACAGCAACTGGATAATTTTTTTATCCAAGTAGCAACTGGATGCGAGTCTCAGAAACAGCTTGTGATAGTTCTTGTAAAGGCTGTGACCTTTCAACAACAAAGAGTATAAAGGTTGTCATGGAATGCTTGTGATCGCCGCTTTTATGGTTCGGGTTTTTGGCCAACACAATGTGGAAACTGATTCTTCAAACTTTTCGATGAAATCTTTTTGAAATATTTGTGACAGTATTTTTAGAATGTGATACTGGACAGAGTTTTGAATAGTTCCACTGGCAATCTTCTGACCTGTAATATTCTGTCAAGTCTCCATACACGTAACCCCTCATTTACTTATAGATGTTTGTTATTTTTTTTATACAAATACTATTGAAATCCATTTGAAGGAAGAGATGTATTAACATGATTAACCAGATATGTTATATCTCACCTGACTGACAGTCAAGTGAGTTCACATTGGGGACCATTTGTCAGCCATCAGCATCATGTGCTGGAAACACCTTCCCAGAAAACAAGACCAATGAAGCTGAAACCTCATATGCTGGTTCCCAACAGTAATGTCAGTGCAAGAGGTTTGATTACAATTTCCAATATGGCCACCAGAGCAACCATTTTGAAAATGCTGTCTATGGCCATGGCATAGCTCCCTGTTTCCAAGTTTTCAGCTGATGATGGAGTAAGAATATATGCTCTAAAAAGTAATGTTCCTCATTCAGATGTCCTCATCCATTAGTGTTCCTCTTTATGTCTTATTGATAAATGTCATTGTAACAATTTGCTTTTGAAGTGGAATAAAACTGTGTACACATGTAGTAAGTCAAAGGGGCCAAACAAACGTGTTCTAAATTTGAAATGTTTCAAATAATGACCTTGAATTGACATTTTCATGTTGACTTTACTCCAAACTGGTATCACTGTGCTGTTGGTAGATTTCTGTTTTTTATGATGCCTCTTTTACTACGTCCTGAAATTACCTGTGAAAAACAGGACCTCACACTTATAAAATCATCTCTTCAGAAACCGTTTGACCAATGAAACTGAACTGTGCATGCTTGTTCCTTTGGTAGTTACCTTGTTTGGAACAAGGTTTGAATCTTATTTTCAATATGGCCACGCTGATAGCAATATTAAAAAGCCCAATTTATGGACTTCAAATTCTGTGCAAACTGAACTTCTAAGTTCTCTTAAAATATGGTTTTGCTCTGTATTTATTATTTCGGACATTACCAGGCTGAGGGTTAGTGGAGTACCCTAGAGGTTAAAGTATTCAGCCATCACACAGAAAACTCGGGTTCGATTTCCCCATGTGGGTACAATGTAACAAGCCCATTTCTCATGTGCCCTGCTGTGATATTGCTGGAATATTGCTAAAAGCAGTGTAAAACGAAACTGACTAAGTCACTCACTGTACTTTTGAACTGCTGTTGTATATAATGAATGCATCATTAAATAACAAACAGAAAAAAAGTACTTTCAGTTTTAGTAATTTTGCTTGAATCGTCAGTGCTCATAGCAGCTTATGTGATAAAGATGTCATTGTCACATTTTGAACTCTTCACTATGGGCTCAAGTGAGTTTTCCTGAAAGGAATTATGTGTCAGTAACCCCAAATAATGATACCCAGATTAACTCTTCCATACGACTTTGTGTGTCACAGATGCCTGATGACGTGAATATTTGCTTATGCTATCAACCACTGGCTTGTTTAGCAAATGCACTACTATTTTCTGGTGAGGGTTCATTTTCTTTCATTCTTATATTAAATATGACTCTTGAATGTTAAGGGTCAGTGGGGTAACTTTGAGGTTGAAATTTTTGCTCATCATAAACACAGGTTCAGTTTCCCACATAGGTACAATGTGTGAATCCCATTTCTGGTGTCCCTGACATGATATTGCTGGAATGTTGACCCGTGAAGTTCGGTTGTAGAATATGTCTTCAGCAACTCATGCTTGCCACAAGAGGCAACTATGTTTGTTGAAATATGTGACTAACGGGATGGGTGAGTGAGTGAGTTAAGTTTTATGCTGCACTCAGCAATATTCCAGCAAAATGGCTGCAGGGGGTGGTCAGGCTTGTTGACTTGGTTAGCACATGTCATCGGTTCCCAGTTGCGCAGATCAATGCTCATGCTGTTGATCACTGGATTGTCAGGTCCAGACTCCATTATTTACAGAATGCCACCATATAGCTGGAATATTGCTGAGTGCAGCGTAAAACTAAACTCACTCAATTTGCTGGAATGTTGCTGAAAGCAGCATGAAACCAAACTTGCTCACTCACTCTCATCTTAAAGGCCAAGAAACATCCATATAATGTAGGAAAAGCTGTTAAGACTTGCATAAATTTGATTTTAAAATAAATCAGTGTTGTTGTATATCTTTAAATGTACTATATTGCAAAATACCAAGTTTTCCCTTAAAACCTCTTTATCTCTCAAAGTATAAGGGAAGTGCAGAAAAGATAGAGACAGAAATGTTAGTGTACAGGAATATTAGCCATGTTTCTTCAGATCAATGCTCAACAACCACATTCACTTTGATAAATCAGTTGTCTTTGTAACGGTATTCTTGGTCATGTTTTGGCTTTCAAGAGATGCTTTATGCCTGTCAGCTGAACATACATGTGACATGATCTGTTAGTTTGTAAGAATCGTAAAGAAAAGGTTTGTGTTATTCCTGATTAAAGCATGCAGGACAGAGAGCAAGCTCAATGCTGAAATGTCAGTTCCCTCTCGCAGCTTCCTGCAAGAATTGTGTAATTTGCTTTGATGTTTCCGTCCTTTGAAGCCAAATCTGAATCACAGGTTGGCGAACTCACAGATCCACTGTCATCATGCCAATCAGCAAATCTGAAATAAAATACAAATTACACATTATTTCCTCACTACAACATAATTTGTATGCTGAGCGGTGATTCCCTTTGTGGTGGAATATCCTTGTCACAAGATTATTAGTGTGCATGTTTGATGGGTTCTTCAGGCTGTTGGTTTGTTAATTCGCTGCTCCTGTAACATTTGGTGGCGATTAATGATTTCTTGACAGTCTCTTCCGTACCAGGCACAGTGCAGAGTTTACTTAGTCAGTGTCCAGCTTGTGTAGATGTTGCAAAGTATCTCCCTTTCATCAGGTAGCCTTGTTGTTAAAGTATTCGCTCAAAACACCAAACACCCAGGTTCAGGTCCCTACCTGGGTACAATGTGTGAAGTTCATTTAAGGCATCTCCTACCCTGAGGGTGCTGTATGGTCTTACACTGCTTTTAGCGATATCCTAACAATATCATGGCAGGGGACACTAGAAATGGTCTCATTGTCACATTGTGCCCATATGGGCAATTGAACCCCAGTCTGCGG
Source organism: Haliotis asinina (assembly GCF_037392515.1). Lineage (NCBI taxonomy): Eukaryota > Metazoa > Mollusca > Gastropoda > Lepetellida > Haliotidae > Haliotis > Haliotis asinina. The sequence goes on from NC_090282.1 coordinate 76,183,024, forward strand.
TGTGAATGCTTTAACCACGAGGGTGTCCATTGGCTGATACTGTTTGAATATTGCAATCAAGTGCAGTAATACCATACTCACTCATTTTTTTCCCATTTGTGTGACTTTTTCAAAATTTGGAAAATGTTTTGGCTCATATAATATTCATGAATCATTACATTTTTGGCGTTACTTTGGAATATATTGTATTCAAACTGCCAAATTCATTATCTGAGATTTTAGCCTCACCTAAAAAAGTCACGTGAGTTGTGTCAGGTTCTGCTTGTCCAAATCTGGGCATCATCTGTAAACATCTTTAGCTCTAAAACCACTGGACCAAGTTCATGATAAAACATTAATTTGTTCAAGAGGCCTGAATCAAATTTTCAATATGGCAACCAAGTCAGCCATATTGATGTACTTGTTTATGGCCATGACTCAAACCTTTTTAAGTGATGTAAATGTCTAGGCTTAATGTATGTGGACTGTAAAGGGTGCTGTTTTCAGTTTTTCATCATGATGTGACATTTGCATTTTCACTGTGCCATTATATTCTCCAGCAGAAAAATGACACTTTAAGTTTGCTCAACTTCACATCAAATTTGCAAGATGGATACCATAGCAGCCATTTTCAACAAAATATGCACTTGCTCTGTGATGAAGCGTCTTGTGTTGTGCAGTCAGTAGATATTTGGACAGTAACAAGTGCTTGGTAATGACAGATTATCTTTCCTGAGTTAAAGTTTAATTATGTAATTCTTTAATTTTTGCAAGCTGATAGTTGTTTTTATTGCCCATAAAATCTAAAAATGCTAAAATCTAAAACAGCAGTTTCTCTCTAAGGAATTCTGCAGTGAGTGGACTCCCCATATCCCTATGCATCTTTTCTAAGAATTCATTGCAATACTGTTATCATAAACGTGCGTATTACGTGAGCCTAATAGTCCCTTAAAAACATGATTTTCTCAACTAACATAACTGTATAGTTTCTTAAATAGTAATATATATATGTGTTTCCTGTACTTAAATGCTTGAACTGTGTATCAATAATTGCAAACAAAACCATATTTTATCAAATTTGTGAGTATTTTGTTTGGAGGCGAGATGTGACGGTCTCAGGCAAATCATGGATGCAAGACCAGGGAACGTTCATCTCTCCATATTCAGTCCTCACAACAAATACATTGATCCAATTCATTGACTGATCAATATCTACAACTTTTCCCTATATGCTGCCATCAGCCTTTACTTTGTCTTTGTCATTCACATTTTGTCTGGTTTGTTTACATCGCCTGAATTCCTCCTCCGGAGAAAAAAGTCCAGGACTGAGCACAACAGATGGAATTCTGGGTAGAGCACTACATTATGCAAGGGAGAACTTGGTCTTTGTAGATGCCTTGGATGCCGTCGAGTGCTTACCTGTGTTTGAGGAACTGGACGACGAACCAACTGTAGAAGAAATTCACCTGGGACCTGGGAATCACCTGGGAAAGACAGCATCCCTGCAGAGGTCCTGAAGTGTTGCAAAGGCACCCTAACAGAAGAGCTACACAAAATCCTCTGCTTGAGTGAGGGTGAAGTTCCACAAGACATGAGGAATGCCAACAGTGTCACACTGTATAAGAACAAGGGTGACAGGAGTGACTGCAACAACTCTTCTCCATCAGGCAGCTGCAGGAGGAATGCAGGGAGCAAAGGCTGCTGCTGTGCATAGATCTGACGAAGGCCTTCGGTATCATTAGCAGAGATGGCTTCTTCAAGGTCCTCCTGAAGATAGGATGTCCACTGAAACTCCTGAATATTATCAAGTCCTTCCATGACAACATGAAAGGTACAGTGGTCTTCAGCGGGTCAACATCAGAGACCTTCAACATTCAGAGCGGAGTGAAACAGTGCTGTGTCCTTGCCCTGACACTGTTCAATATCTTCCTTGCTGTCCTGCTGAAGAATGCCTTTGGCCCCCCAAAGAGGGCATCTACCTCTGAACCAGGTTGGATGGCAAGCTCTTTAACTTGTCCAGACTCAGGGCCAAGTCAAAAGGTCAGATGAAACCTGTGCACAACCTCCTCTTTGCTGATGATGCAGCAATCACCACCCGGTCATCAGAGGAATTTCAGCACCTCATGAACCGCTTCAGTAAGGCATGCCAGAACTTCAGACTTACAATCAGCCAGAAGAAAATGCAGGTCTTGGAGCAGGACACAGACTCCCCCACCTGACATCAGACTCGGTGACCAACAGCTAGAGGAGACACATGCCCAGAGTTCTGAGACCAAGCGGCAGAGAAGGAAAGCCTTAATGAACACACCAGCAACACGGTTCACCTGTTCAATGAAATTGTTCATTTTCTGAAGCAGCTGATAAACATTCAACAAAAGGTGCGTCATTTGGATGAGAGAGCCGCAGTAAACTCAGTGCGCCTAGTAGCAGCAAGACTTGTATATTCCCCAGGGAGTTGAGATTGATAATACGATGTGATTCTGAGATTGACATCCAATGATCAAAGGAAACAAATGCCAGCAAGTAGTAGTTGCATGGTTATGTACACTGTATGAATATCCTATAATAAATATCCATAAGGAATATTTAGAGGATATCTGTCTTGATGCACTTAGTGATATCTATTATGATCTATTTAGGATATCTGTCATGATACACATGGGAATTAAGGGAATACCTGTCATGCTGCACTTAGGGATATCTGTCATGTGTTTAGAGGATACCAGTGATGCTGCACTTACGGGGTATCTGTCATGATGTGCTTAGAGGATACCAGTCATGCTGCACTTACGGGGTATCTGTCATGATGTGCTTAGAGGATGCCAGTCATGCTGCACTTAGGGATATCTGTCATGTGTTTAGAGGATACCAGTGATGCTGCATTTATGGAAAATCTGTCATGATGTGCTTAGAGGATACCAGTTATGCTGCACTTACGGGGTATCTGTCATGATGTGCTTAGAGGATACCAGTCATGCTGCACTTATATTTGTCATGTGTTTAGAAGATAAATGAGACATTTATCATAGTGCATTTCTCCAAACTGTTGTCACTGAAAGCGTGACTATCATCAACATTCCTGCCTTCAGTTACTTGTTACATCCTGGCATTTGTTGCCAATTATTGTTTGATTTTCTCTCTGCTCTTGGCAGTGGTGGAAAAGGCTTTGAAGTCATGGTTTCCAACATCATAAAACACACTATCAAATAAAATAAGACTAATAAAGCATTGATAAGCCATTATGAAGACTGACTACAGGTAGAATCAATGTAACAATTGCCTTTTATCAGGACTTGATCTGCAAGATATCCTGAAATTCTTCTTTCTGTTATTTTTCTAATGTTCTTGGAGCCTTGAATTGTAATTACGACCAGATCATTTTACGTCAGTATCTTAGAAAACAGTCAACCCTTTGTTCTTGTAGTTTTTAGTTGAAAAACATAAAAGATCAAATCGATTTAGCAAATTTCAACAATGACATTACCTCAGGTACACAAAGTTTCAAGATGGCTGCCATTGCGGTTCCTGGGGGGCGCACCTTTAAGGTTGGCCTTTGATAATGTGATCTAAATCAAGTATAATAGGGCAGGTAATTGACAGTGCTTTGCTGTGATGTAATTTGATTCTAATCAGAATCAATGATGGCTCCACAGGAATCTAGCTATCCTTCAACGTTTATGGACTTTGGTTCATCATGGAGGCCTAGTCTCCTTCCTGGTGTTTCTATTTGAAGTGTCAAAGTTGAGGAGACCTCGTGACACATGTGAAATACTTCTGAAAAACGTTAATGGCCACTAAATTCTGTGATATTGCTGTGGATAATCTGTCATATCCTTAACTTTATTTAAGAACTATAAATAGTGCCAAAAAAGTTTCCTTTGGAAATGAAGGCACATGGCTCTGTCAAAGTGCACATTTTACAAACATTGGCATTTTGGAAATAAGTGAGTAAGGAAACATTTATGTACAATGTTATGGATAGGTACTTCTGGGTTTTGGCTTATGGGGACATTTCAGTGTGGATTCTTTTTAAGTACATTTTCCTATTTTTCTAATATAGAAATGCATCTTGTGAAAAGACTGTCAAAGCAACCATTTTGGGGGGAAAGTGGTTTCTTATAAAGAGAATATGACACATTTAAGTAGAATAATTTGGATCTGAATGCAGTATCAACATCAAAAGTGTTTTGTCCAAATTTGAATGAACATAATTTTGGGGCAAATGTCATAATTTAGTCATTATAAATTGAACATTGTTGCTTTGAAAGGAAACAGCAGGAATGTCGAGTCAAGTTTGCTTAGGGTCAGTTTCTACAGAAACTCAGTTAATAAAGGGCTCATCTTAGCCCTTTCCATCAAAATGTTAGCTTCACTTGACTGGTTGCATTTTCAATTCCCCGTGGATTTGTAAAGCAAATACTATTTGATGGAGTCTCTAAATGGCAGACATGGGCAGTTTGAAGCTGCCAGACATTATCTTGAGTGCCTTTTTCTGTTGCTATGATATTGCCTAGGGAGAAATTCTTAAAATGCTGAATTCATCAAAACATAAAATATTTCAACGGAAGTGAAATTCAGTTCGGAAAGTTTGTGTCAGCTTTCGATATTTACTACAACTAACGAGCCTGCATGGAGCAATAAGTTTCATCACAAATGTCTCCTTTGTAGTGGAATTTGCCATATATTACCGTAGATAAGCTGAATTTTGAAGATAAAAAAAAAGACAACCTGTAGAAGAGGGTTGGCTTATCTGTGTTACACGTTTGTCAAACTTTTTTTTTCTAGTGACGAGCAGTAAGAAAACGATACTGTAATGTTTGATGTTACCGAAAAAGAGAGTATGGCTTTGTCAGTGAATACGTCAAATCTACAATTAGGTGTTACTAGATACTGATTTAAATGGTCAAGTTAGGGGGATTTGAAGTTGGCTCATCTACGGTAGTATACAGTATGGTGTAGGTTGTTGTATTGCTTGAATAAACATGAAAGTTTTAGAATGGCATTAAATGGATCATATGGATGATAACACCTTACTGTCTGTGCCTACATGAGACTGCTATGAATGTACTGTTTTGATGTAACTTTTGTTGCAGATAACTTGTACAGGTATTTGTATTATGCATAATCATGGCTATCTCTTCGAACAATTATTAAAATGCTTTATAATGTCCACATTTGACATCTCATGTTTTGTGGATCTCTTGTAGTTTATTTTCTTTTGTGACCCTGATGCATAGGAAAAGATATGAAGACTGCTCATTAGGTCAGAATATATAAACTATAAGATCATCCCATCATTGCCAGTGTTTTAAATGTGAGATGTGTTATTTTCAGAAGCAAAATATTAGCATCACCTTACCTTGACTATCAGTGGTTGTGATTCAACAAATTGGATGTAGATGGGAAATTTAAATAGATGACAAAGACCTGTATCAGAAATTTTCCAAGCAATCAAGAACCTAAAAAACTGACTTCAGCGAAAAAATGATATTATTTCCTTTGCTTAAAAGATAGCTGTAGCACTATGATCGGTTTTGTGGAACATGGTCTTTTTTGCTTGTCTGACTAGCTGTGTCTCTGTTATTTTGGCAAGAGGTCGGTGTAGTTGTAAGTTTAGTTTTACACTCGTTTTAGTTGTATTCCAGCAAAATTGCTGCAGGGAACAACAGAAATGGGCTTTACACACTGTATCCGAACTTGGATCTTCGATGTGACAAGCAAACACCTTAAACACTCAGAAAAAATGGATTATTTGTGTATAAGTGAAAACATACATAAAGGTACAGATTTTTATGATTCCAATGAAGGCGGAGGGCAGCAAAACTCGAGTAGGCTCAACATAAAATTTTATATTTTCATGAAATACTGAATAAAGGCTGTTTCCATGACATTATTGTTCTTGATTGATGGTAGATCAGTTCCCGTTGTTAGGCGTAGACATTTTCCCCACAGTCTGCATAATGGTAATGCTATAGTTAAATTGCAGTACATGTTAGTGAATTGACTTTGGAAGACCTTTGATTGCTATTCCAAATAGAACAGATTGGACAAAATGTCAAAAGTGCATTTCTGCTTGACCAGAGGAAAGGTTTTACAATCACTGTAAGTAATTATGTAGGTATATGTTGGTGGAAGTTCCATTGCCTGCAGGCCATGTATGAAATGAGTCCAGATGGAATCAACATGCTATGGTTTGACCATTTCTGGTGCTGTAAGTGCAGATGGGGTTATATACCATAATTCTTCAAATAAGAGTTGCCTCTGTGAGGAGTATTTTCTCATCAGTCCTATATACCTCTATTGGGGTTCCCGGTACATTACTATTACATTACCGGTCCCTAGTAACCGATGGTTGTTGTGACCTTATTGCATTGAGTGGTCATGCTTAGCAACTTGTTCTTTTCAAATACGGACAGAGGGACTGGTATAATGGAGGTGAACATTCAGGTATGTTGGAGGTAGGATGGTTGGGGTGCGGTAGGGGATGATATCCTGCAGTGTTCATATGGCAGATATTGGAGTTAGGGTTGACTATTCTGGTTTGAACATTTAGGCATGCTGGAGGTGGGATGGAGTGAGGTGGTGATGTCCTGAACAAGCTACAGTAGGGTATTGGATGTTGAGGTGTGATGGTGACAACTGAACCCATCCAAGGTTTATCTTTCCTTAAGATATCATATTAGTTCCTTTCCAAAAGAGTTGCTTGAAAAGCCTTTCTTCACAAACTGATATAAATACTGGTTTGTGTTGGTTAATATGCAGTCTTGTGGCCTTTCAACCACTCTTGTCATTCTCAGGTAAGAGACTGTTTTATAATAAAGAATTTCAGAATATTTTCGGCTTTGTATTAATTGTGTTAACTACGGTTTCCCCTCCATCATTGAGTTATGCACTGGAGGTTGTAATGATGCCTTATGAACTCCTGCATCCTGTGTGATAGTTTATGTCCACTTTTATGTCTAGTATAAATTTATACTGACTGTGTTATGAACATATTAACCTTTGAATATTTACATCTGTATCCATGATTAACTTAATTTTTTTTTAAAGAATACTATTAAGAAAGGTCAACAAAATGGGAATAATCGTAATTTCCCTCCTTAGGTGATAGTTGATTTCATGTTGATACAGATAACCCATGACCAAGCTATGAAGAGAACAACATGGAGTTATGTCTTCTTTTGACTCTTTAAATCTGGGATATGTAGACTAAATGGCTGACCTCCTGTTCATTTTCAGTTGCTTAGTATTGTGATGTCCTGCTGATCCTCTTTCTTTACATTAAATTCCCTATCCTTTATGAGACGCTCAGGAAACCATGAGGCGATCTGCTTAGAGAACATAGCCCGTTCCTCATTGTCCTGCTCTCTTTGATTGTCAATTTAAAAATCGTATGAAACAGATTATGTTTGACAGGAAACAAACAGACATCCTGCATTTTTTCATCATCTGTCTTGTCAGGTAATTCTGATCTTTAAGCTGTTGATTGTGGTTCTGCCATTTTGTGACGATAAAAGGAATAAAGCATCATTATCGTCATGCTCTTTGAAATGCTCATTATTACCTCCCTTTGAATTAAGCTGTGACATTTCAAAGGAATCATCTTGTTTAATGGCTGACGAATGGAAGAGAAATATCACTAAAATGTTAAGAAGGTTCAAGATGCTGGTGGTGATTTTCACGCCATTGTGTTTAATGATGATTAGTGGAAATCACTGCACAATTATTTTAGGTCCTTAGGGGAAGACAGAGCTTTAGTCTGGTTCCGGAGGCTTGGCCGGGTGTAATAATGACAGCCTAGCAGCAAGTGTGTAAAATATCTGTGCTCAGCATGTGCTACATGTTTATTGGGCAACAACTGTTGTGTGCTCCTTTCTTTCTGTTACTGTTTGGGTGGCAAAATATCTTTAGGACATTGAAAATTTAACTGCAGTTAAAAGTCTGATAACATGATAGAGTCATTAAGTAGAATGGGTTGAAAGTTACAGAAAGACTTTGTGAATTGATTTGTACTGCTGCTGTTAAACATTTGTGATTTTAAGAGATATTTTTGCATGGTACTACATTTTATTGATATTAACCAAGATCCAGATTGGATTGTTTACTCCCAAGATTCATGGGAAATATTAAGGCAGCGAACCACACCTCCTTAAGTGTCACAAGGTTGGGTTGGTGGGATAGCTGACAGTCACATCAGTGAGCCTGCACCACACAAACCTAACCCACACAATCATTTAATTAACACATGACAGTGGCACATAGCTGGTAACTGTAGCTCTGCACCTGAAGAGAACATGATGTGAGCAGAGCATGGCAGTTCTATTTGTTGACAAGATACAATATACCTTTCACTTGATGAACTGAATTTTCTGCAGTTATCCCTTTTGGCATTGTGGGCTTTATTGGTTGTGCCAGAGGAAAAGTGTACTTCAACCTGCCAAGAAGACACTACTTGAAGATACTGCTACTTCACATCATGGCTTGTCTAGTTTGTCTGGTGCCTATGGCAACGTACAAGGAGGAAATGTTACTGTTACTGTTATCGACACTGGCTTCATGTTTATTGTCATCTTTTCACACCATCTGTGTTTCATGTGTGTGAATGGATGAATGTTTCAGAATGCTTCAGATATAGATAGATGAATGCATGCTTCGGAATGCTTCAGGAGTGGATGGATGAGTGCTTCTGATGTGGATAGATGAATGCTTCAGACATGGATGGACAAATGCTTCAGATGTAGATGGATGAATGTTTCAGAATGCTTCAGATGTAGATAAATGAATGTTTCAAGAGTGGATGGATGCTTCAGGAGTAGACAGATGTGGACAGATGAATGAGTGAATGCTTCAGGTGTGGATAGATAAATGCTTCAGATGTTGATGGATGAATGCTTCAGAATGTTGAGGGATGAATGCTTCGGAATGATAATCAGATGTGGATGATATGAGAGCTTTCGATGTGGATGGATGAATCCTTCCTATGTGGATAAATGAATGCTTCAGGTGTGGATGGATGAATGCTTCAGGTGTGGATGGATGAATGCTTCAGGTGTGGATAGATGAATGCTTCAGGTGTGGATAGATGAATGCTTCAGGTGTTGATGGATGAATGCTTCAAGTGTTGATGGATGAATGCTTCAGGTGTTGATGGATGAATGCTTCAGAATGTTTCAGATGTAGATAGATGAATGCTTCAGGTGTTGATGAATGAATGCTTCAGAATGTTTCAGATGTAGATAAATGAATGCTTCAGATGTTGATGGTTGAATGCTTCAGAATGATATAGATGTGGATGAATGAATGCTGAGCTTGCATGGTTGGATGCTTATACTGCAATACTACTGCAATATTTTTTTTTCTCCTTGAATTGTCCCATTTGAAGTCATTTCCCAAATGAATGTGTGGTTCACATGAACTAAAGCTGCAAATCTGCACACAAACATGCTGTATTTTGTGCCATTTGCATTTGTCAACAGAAGTCAATTACTAAACTATCTATAGTCATACATATTAACTAATTAGTGATAATTTTTTTGTTTCTACCATTGATTCATTGTTATCGGAGCCTCAACAATGCAACCCATCGACATTTCAATGCATTATCACAGCCCTGTATCATTGGGTATGTTTATCAGTGTATCTATGTATCATTGTATCAGTTTCCACTTTATATAGTCAATAATACAAATAGATGCATGACATCAGAAAACTAATGCTGACAGAACCCTTGTTAGCTATGGATGCCATTTTTCTTGTTACTGTTGAATACCCAGGTATGTGAATGGATGAAAAACAATAGATGAAATTTTAAATCTGTTCATTACAGACAATATAATTATCAAATACAATTTGTATTTCCACATCTGTGTAAAGGTAAAGGGTATCAGGATCTGAATGTGATCACAAATGGTCAATGTATGATCAAGCACTTAAAGCTGTAGTGCTAGAAACATACTTTTGTTTATATATCAAAACTTAACATTGTATCACAAATGAGGATGGGGTGTCAGGTTACCAGATGTTCACTGCTCAGGAGGACTAGGTGTTGTCTTCTGGGTGGTTTGAGGAATGCCTACCTCAGCTGTGCCCTGTCTGAATGTGTGATTTTCCCAATGGAGTATTACTGTCACTTTCACCAAGGATCAGTTCCTTCACAACCTATCAAACATATACCACTGACTAAGGTTTCTTATGTAGTAAGCAGTGTTTCAGTACCTGCCCTGCTCAAAAGGATCCTTCACAGGAAGGGTTTATTGTATAGGATAAAACAACTAAAACATCAACTGTATAATAGCGTAGATATAAGCAAATAAGGACCAAATGAAGTATGTTTTATTACATGGTATTGCAGCATGGATTTGTTGACATTCTGTATTGAATGACTGATCAGGATGTTTATATGTGGAGCATACCATTTTTATACTGATTTTGAGGTTGACCTTTGTTGGCTTACTTGGTTATGAGATCACCTTATCTAAGTCCAATATACTATATACATCACATAAAATAAATATAAAAGATTATTACAATAACCCTGGTTATTGTAAATGTGCAAAATTCTTGTAAATGTAGTATGTGACTAGAGCTCAGGAAACAAAACCAATCAACCTGCATTTGTCAATTGCAAAACATGAAATACATGTTGAGAAATACAGGCAGAGCCAGTGGTCCCCATGTTCCTGGAACTGACTAATGACTTGCATTCTTATGAAGATTATGTTGCATTTAACATTTTGGTTGGACACATCTTTCTTGGCTTGAAATGTGAAAAACCTGTTCATATTGTTTGCTCCAAATTTTACTGACTTATGACACCCAAGCAGGATGTTCACTAAGGAATTTCCATTCTGTAGTTTTGCTGAAACTGTGGTGCTTTAACAATTTTTCTGACTATGGTTACGAAACAGCTGACTACTGCCTGAGGAAGGTTGGGGGGCATCCATAATTGTGGCTTTATGGATGTTCATGTTATTTTGTATTTGTTATTTTGGGCTCAGAAAAGCAAAGACATAAGCTGTTAAAACTGTTTCTCATTCTCATGACGCTGTTGATGCCAGGAGTAGAGCCACACAGCAACTGCTGACAGAGCTTGTTATACAATAAACGTGGAGTTAATGCCACGAAACACCTGCCTGCCTTCTCACCAGTGTTGGGATGGATGTAATAGACACAATTTGCTACACTAATTGAACAGTCTCTCTATGTTTATAACAACATGATATTTCCAAGTTATTTCAGGCAGTTTTAGTCTTGTGTAGACGAAATGCGTCGCATTATTTGTTCGAAGTGTAGTAAAAAATCTTAAATGTCTCAAGTAACTGAAGGAATAGAGAGTAGTTTTAAGGAAAGTCTCAGGTCTGTTCTGAGATTTACAGCAGAATGACATCCTCCTGTTTCACACATTTTCTCCTCACAGAGTTGAAATTTTCAGCTTCTTGTCACCTTCTTGGAGAGCCATTTTAAAAGTTGTAAAGATGAAGGAAAAACAAGTTCTATTGACAGTCAGCGTCTTTAGTGCAATGAATGCCACATTTTGGTGTAAACTTACTTGATAACAGAGTTAGTATTTACACCCAAACATCGCATTCATTGCAATGAAGTTGTTGACTATCCATAGAACTTGGTTTGCCCTCTTGTCATTTGTTCTTGACAAAGTTCCAGATGGTGCCTGTTATTTTATTATAATACTTACTTGAGGTGATGTGTTTTTGGAATAGATCCTGGTCCTGATCCTGAGGAGGAAAACTATACTTTTTATCCCCCCGGCATGTAATGAAGGGGGATATAGTCAACGCCTCGTCTATACGTCTGTCCTCCGTCTGTTCGTCCTCTGTCCGTCCGTCCGTCCGTCCGTAATCATTCTGTTTCCGGAGCGTAACTCAGAAACAGTTCAATATTTTTAGACCAAACTTTATAGATCTAATGATCTCAACCTATTGTTGTGCCTTTTGGTATTTACAGAGTTTTTAACATTTTTATTTTTTTGTTTTTCCTTGGAGCATTTTGGTGTTAGTCTAATGGTGGGGTGGGCTTTGTTTCAAGAGCAAAAACCAGAGCAAACTCAAAAAACGTTCAATATTTTTCTGCAAAACTTGGTAGATTTGTGTGGGTGACCCCAAGTGGTGCCTTTTGCTATTTACAGTTTTTTGTGATGTATTATTTTCTCAGTGTCCATGGAAATATTTTGGACTTTGTCTCAAAATGAAGGGATGTGCTTCATTTCCAGAGCATAACTCAAAAACCATTCAATATTTTTCTGCAAAACTTGGTAGATATACCAGTCAGAAGCTTCAATGGTGCCTTTTGCTAGTTATAGGTTTTTGTGATTTCTTAGTTTCTCGGTTTCCATGGAAACGATTCAGACTTTGTCTCAAAAGTGAGAGGTGTGTTCCGTTTCCGGAGCAGAACTCAAAAACCTCTTAATATCCGTCAGTGTAACTTGGTAGATATGAGTGGCAGACCCCAAAGTGGTGCCTTTTGCTATTTACAGGTTTTTGAGATTTATTATTTTCTCAGTTTCCATGGAAAAGGTTTGGATTTAGTCTCAAAATGGAGGGATGTGCTTCGTTCTGGAGCAGAGCTTATAAACCATTCAATATTTTTCTGCAGAACTTGGTAGATATATCAGTCGGAACCTAAAATGGTGCCTTTTGCTACTTAGAGGTTTTTGTGATTTCTTAGTTTCTCGGTTTCCATAGAAGCGTTTTGTACTTACTTACTTTGTCCTTTCATATATGTGGGTGCCAAGGGGATATGTCATCTTAATTCTGATGACTCTTGTTCAAGTTTTGTTTTGGGACATTATATAGATGGCAGTGTTTCCTTTTGTTAAGTGTGTTGCATCACACAGACAATTTGAATGAGTGAGTTTAGTTTTACACCACTTTTAGCTATATTCCAGGAATATCATGGCAGGGGACCCCAGAAACGTGTTTCAGTTGTTGTGCATATGTGGGGAATCAAACCTGGGCCTTCCGCATGACGGGCCTTAACCACTAGGCTACCCCACTGCCCCATAGATATTGTGAGGATCAGATGTTGTTCTTCTATACGTTAGTGATGTTTTTTACTGTTCTCTGATTAACAAGAAAAACAAAAATATTTCTTAATCATCCAAAAGCATGTAATACGAGGATGCATGTAACAGTTATGTTTTTGACAATTATAAGACAGGCAGACAAATGTATTTTCCCCAATATGTGGAAAGGAATTTAAATCCATCCATCCAAAAACTTTGACATCTGGTATTGTAGATCCTGTTCAGTCATCTATGAAAGGGAGATTACTCTCATTCTGAACTTTATTTGCCAACATTATGTTAAGATGCTTGTTCAGTGAACCAGGTTTTCTCAAGGCCACAGATGGCCTCATATTTAGCATCTGTTTTGAAGAACAGGAAACAAACTTGAAGTATCTCTGTTTTTCCGTGTTTTATTTTCACACTTGCTTGCGTGGAATTTTCACCAAAACATCTGTGAAGAAAGAAATCAAAACATTTTGTCTGGTGCACAAAAGTAGAGGGTATCATACTCCAGTCTACGGAATTCTGTGCTCTTCTAAGAATAAGCTTGGAGACTCTGGGTTAGAATTACATGCTGCATGTAGTAGGCCTCAACTGATGCTTTCTTTTCAGAAGCCATTTGCTGGGAAAACAATTGTTGCATTTCTAAGTCAAGTCATCAATGAACACTTAATATGCTTTGACCACACCCCTTTTTGTGCAGATATATTGTCAGCCATTTGTGACAAGATCGTGTAGCTGAGCGTCAAAATCAAGTTTCAGTTGACTTGCACAAATAGCATAAAGGATTTGGTAGGTGTCATTAGTGGTAATAGACCAATTAATTATGATTAACAGTTTTAATCAGTTGCATGAGATGGTAGCATAGGAATTGGCAAAGCATGCGTTGTAAAACTAAGTTCGCTCACTCACTCATTCACCATGACCGTTTGGATTATTACTTCCAGCGTCAGTCACTTAACCTGATTATTTACAATCATAAAGATGGAACATTGCTAGCCATGAAAGCAGTCTTATCTAGCCTGCTGGATTTACTTCATGTCAATATTTAGAAAACTCACATGTTGAAACTTAAAAAGCAATATTCTTTAATTTACTGAAATTACATGATTGAATAATTTCCAATTGCAATTCTTTTTATGATATTTAATTTTTCTACTCAAGTGCAAGATCTTAAGTTCAAGTGAGATTGTGTTAATATTTTTATTGGCTTTGGTAAACTGTAATTTATTTTAGTAAAAATATGCATTTCTCCAACAGAATAACATCTTACTTCTTGCCTCATGATGTCAGTTATTAGGATTAATGGGAAAAGAAAATTTATTATAAAGAATTGTGTGGTATGAGGTGCAGTATATATTAAATAGCTTGTGCTGAAATAATCAACATTTAAATTTTTTGGTATGGCTTTCTCGGGTATCAGTGTCATAAAAATGAAAAGAAGACATCCAATTAAAATTAGAATAAATCTTGCCTGAGACAGTACAGACATCAAACTATGTTACAAACTCCACAGAAATATAACTTTGGAAACCCTTTAATTCTAAAGTGTCACAATTTACCAATATTTTTCTACCTTTAACATATGAGGAAAAAAATGAGCCTTGTGAACGAGCATTCATTCTGATTGTTGCATGAAATAGGATTATGATGTATTTTCGACTATCCCATTTTCAATCACATGTTGAATACCAGGAACTGTCCTACCAGTGACAGGCCAGTGGCTGTATTACGCCATTCAAATAAAGTAGGGGATATTTCATTTTTGCGAGCATACCACGAGCCAATGCCAATGCATATGACAAAAAGTAATGTTCATCCGTACAGATGAAACATTTCCAAAGGCATGGAATAAATTGTCGCATTTTCCCTTATTTTCTCTTCATCACGTTTCTTCCTCGGCGTCATCATTTGCGTTTTATCAATCTTGTAAATGAAATATGCCCTATTTTTTGATTGGTATATGTTATCATCATGTCATATCAAAATGTAATATCTCACACCACCCTCGTCACTCTCAGAAAGAAATATTGAAAAATCACCGACCTCAAAAATGATTCCAGATTTTTACCAGAGTTTGAAATGATCTTCGGGAGGTCATCATGGAAAAATGACACTCGAGTGACAACACATGCACATGCATTAAATGCCTGTCATTTATATGAATCTATTTCCCAATTTTCCAATTTTTTTTCTGATGTATGCAATGTTTCAGGTTTTAGCAGTGATGGAAAAATTACAGGTATTTTAATCATTTTTTTGTTTTCTGTGGAATGTTTTGCCATTGAATTATTTTGTTAGGATGTACATATGGTCAGTTTCAGGCCACACCCACTCTTCCTAGCTGTGCCTATCAACATCTTGATGTTAAATGAGTATCTCAACAAAATCATTTTCGCACGTGATTTATATGATGTGCATTGTTTTTGTTACGAATCAATGTAGCTAATAGTTTGATATTTTTCAAAAATAAAGAAATTGCTCAGATGATCACATGGAAAAATATTTAAAAGATGGATGGCATTCCACATAGTGTGTTGAGACATTAAGCAAGTATTATTTTTAATTGGTTAAATTGCATTTTGAGGTAGAGCCACTAGAAATTTAGAATTTCTGAAAGCCAACCTTGATATTCATATGTATCTTAAATGGTATGTTTACACTCTTCAAAATCCAACTGCTCTACTATTTGTGTGGCTTATTTTGATGCAGAAATAAAAGAAGAGCAGCACAAAATCATTGTGGAAAATAAATTAAGTAACTGTCAGATTTATACAGCGTAGGCTTTAGGTTTCACCGTTATGACTTCCTGATTCAGAAACCATATTGTAGTCATTTCTGAGAAATAAATTTGTCAGCTACTGGGCTGCTTATTTGTTTTTTAGCACAAAAAAGTACCAGGAGAAAAAATATGAAATCTGAGATGATGTTCAGCGCATTACTGCAAGTGTATGAGTGCCGATTTTATTTGGTGCTTGGAAAAACGTGCACGGTAAGCCGATCATAATGATTTAGTCAGAGAAGAAAGTTTTGCAACTTATGTAACCGTCTCTTGAGTGTTCACAACATGATAGATATACAACAGCGTACATGTAATATAGAAAGAAAAATAGTACAGAAATGGTAGAAACCCGTGTAGATAAATGGTTATTTACTCATGTGAAAATATTTACAGCTATCAGTCATCATGGAAATAGCTTAAAATGTATTCATTGTTAATTATTGTCAAAGTTAATTACAGAGTTAGATATCTATTTGTACATCTTGAGTTCATTAAACATATTTCAAAGACTGAAGTCAAGAAGGAATAATATGACTGAAATTACATAGCAATCACCTGAGCATGTGTGAGGATTGCGTGAGTAAGGATTGTGGGAGTTGTAAATCCACAGACACATAACTGTTGTGTTTTATTGTGATGACAAGTTAACAACAGTTGGTACTGCCGAGATAAGGTTTGTGGTCTCACTTACCACCTCGTTGATGTGGAGTGCTCTCACCAGAAGAAACCTTGGCACCTTAGCCAGCTTGCAACTACACTCCTATGTTACGGTTATCCATTTGCATCACTGACAAAGTTTTTTTCCCCCGAGATGAAAAAGTTAACAAAGAGACAGACTGGTTTCCTTAATTTCAAATGAATATATCAATGGGCTTGTGTAGTATGTTATTGCGAGGGACACTATTGGAAAAATTCCCACTGATGAGAAATTCTCATGTTCTTTGTTTTGTGACAGAGCTAAGAGAATAATATGTCTGCATTCTTTGGAGGATGCTGTTGTGTTATTTGTAGGTTTTCCTAGGGAGGAATCCTCCAACAATAACACAAGTGCTCTTTTTGTCACTGGCGTATCAGTGCAGATGCTTTGGTAGTTCCAGATGGAGAATTGTTTTGGTCCAGTCTCTCGGCACAGCAACAGAAAACACTTGATTACTCAGCAGTGTTGTATGTTTGCATACAGTTTCCTCAATTTGTGCTTCTTTGGAGCAGGTTATTATCAGACGTTTTATTTATTGGTTTTTGCTGTACATTGCACATGATTATCTGGAATTCGTGATGATAAAACAGATTATTTCTGTGTACTTTATTGCCTTATTATGTCTCTTTTATTAATAATGTCCGGAAGAAACTGCCAACAGGATTTCATCTAAGGTTGATATGACGTTTACAGTGGCTATTTTTTCTCATTTTTTGTTAGATTCCAAGATTTAATCAAAGAAATTGTGACATTAATTTTAAATATGCTGTTAATAAACCCTGTTAAGTTGATTAAGGGACTGATTTTTGTTATTAGATACAAGAAAACCAAGCATTTTGCCTGTAACCAATGCCATAAACTTCAGTCTATGACTTAGTAACAAGTTAGATGTTTGTTATTTTTTATTATTTATTATTATTATTTAATGTTAGACAATAACATGTCAACTAACAAATAATAGGTAATATGTATGACTTTCGTTTTCCAAATTGTTAATTTCAACCTTATACTGAACATTGCAGAAAGTTTTTTACCCTTTACTGCCCATTCAAGTAAATGTAGGAAAAGAAGGGGAAGTTTTAGAGGTATTGTTTAATCTACCATTTGACCATGCAAGAGGATGTGTTAGTTGTTTTTTATGAACTTTTCCATGTTCCATAAGGCCCAAGAGCACCTGTGTGGTGGGATGGATGGATGGATTGTTTGCTCACGGGTCAGTCCCCTGGATGTCCCCAAACCAGGTGTTCCAAATTTCTATTGAAAGCCACATGCCAAAGGGCAAGTGACTTTAAGAATGTAACTTGTCCTGACTAATTTTCCACTTGCCCTGATTTTTTCACATAATCACGATGTTGTAATTGTGAAAAAATAAATCAATATAGTGTTTGATGTTCATGTTTAGTGGACTATTTTTGAGAAGTGATAAATAGCAAAGAAAGAACTCTACTTTATATCTACAGCTTTATAACTTTTTAGCTGCATTTTAAGCAGATATGAAATGAAATCCAAGTTTATTTGCTGTTTGAAACTGTAAGCAGGAATTATCTAGTAGCCCACAGACAAGTAAGATACTCTTACTCGATTGACCAAAATGAAAACAGACTTGTCCCAGGCGTTGGGCGATTTTGGAACCCCTGATGCACATCACTGTGTAAGTGCAAAAATCTTGAATGTGTTGTTGAACATTATGAAGTGTTCGGTAGGCTGTGATGTGATTTCTTTTCTCACCTTACCCTCATTTCATATCTGATATTACCTGTTCTGCCAACATTCTTGGTTACATCTTGTCTAGTATCTGGTGTTACCTGTTCTGCCAACATTCTTGGTTACATCTTGTCTAGTATCTGGTGTTACCTGTTCTGCCAACATTCTTGGTTACATCTTGTCTAGTATCTGGTTTTACCAGTTCAGACAACATTCTTGGTTACATCTTGTCTAGTATCTGGTGTTACTAGTTCAGGCAGCATTCTTGGTTACATCTTGTCTAATATCTGGTGTTACTAGTTCAGGCAGCATTCTTGGATACATCTTGTCTAGTATCTGATGTTACTAGTTCAGGCAACATTCTTGGTTACATCTTATCTAGTATCTGGTTTTACCAGTTCAGACATCATTCTTGGTTACATCTTGTCTAGTATCTGGTGTTACTTGTTCAGACAACATTCTTGGATACATCTTGTGTAATATCTGGTGTTACTAGTTCAGACAGCATTCTTGGATACATCTTGTCTCGTATCTGATGTTACTAGTTCAGGCAACATTCTTGGATACATTTTGTCTAGTATCTGGTGTTACCAGTTCAGACAACATTCTTGGTTACATCTTGTCTAGTATCTGGTATTACCAGTTCAGGCAACATCCTAGGTTATATCTTGTCTAGTATCTGGTTTTACCAGTTCAGACAACATTCTTGGTTACATCTTGTGTAGTATCTGGTTTTCCCAGTTTAGACAACAGTTTTGGTTCCCCTATTACGATATGTGCTGTTTCTCCCGAAGGGAAGAGAGACAGTTCTCTACATTGTTCTTGTTGCCTCATCATCTTATAACGAGCTGGAAGCCAAATACTTTTTGACAGATTTCAAAGAAACGTGGCACTTGCATTGCTCATCAGCTTAGTTGTTGCCTTTTCCTGTTTTGAAATTTCTCTAAATTTGGTTTTGTTTACATAATTTGGACAAACACCTCTGGGCTTCAACTTTAAAACTGAGAAAAACTTTTGTATGAAGCCATTCCTGTAGAATTACTATGCCCAATGTTTGCCTTATTTAACTATTTGTACAAGGATTTATGTTTGTTGAACTTCCTTGGAAACAGTTTGAGCTTTGTCTGAAACATTTATGGCATCATATTTGAAGTTATGAATAAATAAGGGGACAAGACAAATGGTCTTAAGAGTAGAAACACATTCTTCATGCATATTTTGGTGTGTTCCATATAAGTTGATATTATGATGACTTGTTTGCATCTAATGATTCTATTGTTGTAACCTTTTGACAGGCAGGCCTGACTGTACACTCCATAGCTAGCTGAAAATGAGAAATAATAATATGGCACTTTCAAGGCACATTATTGTTCGAGTTAGTCAGTCATCAACTCAGTGACCATGGATGTTGAAGGCACTGCCAGCTGTATCAAAACATCCAACTGAAAGAATGAAAAGCTGACATCTATGAGACACTCTCTGTCTTTATCAATACTAAGCTTCTAAAATGCCACTCGAAGACACCAAGGTAATTTGAGAAATCCTCATTTGAAAACCTAGTCATCCAGCTTAAAAAATAGATTGAGAAGCAGTTTGATTTTAAACAACTGCTTTCACTGCCCGATTTACAGAAGTAAAATGATACAAACAAAACAGAAGGGTTATCCTTTGAAGTTGAAGATAAATGACATAATGGTCCTCTTGGAGCCAGAAATACTGAGAGAGCAAAGTGACCCTGCATGTAGCATACAAAAGCATACAATAGGCATCATGTTGCCTGTTTAAAGCTATCCCAGATGTGTAACGCATGGACATTGTTGATCTTCCTGGCTTCAAAGTCTTGTTGTAGACCAGTCACCTCCTTATTCCCTCTTGTTGCAGGTTTATTGTATGAAGGAAACATGTTCTGGTTTACTATTGTTATTATTGGCACAATCTTCCATTGACACCAGACCAAGATCAGGCTAGTTGCCTGTCTGTTCTGCTTGTTGTCATCATTGTCATGAGGAATGGATTTATGGGAGGGAGGGTAGGACACTGGTCTGGGAGACAAGGTGACCATCTGATACTGCTGTGTGGGGCTTAAGTATTGGGCAACAAAGGGCTGCTTGTTATGTCTGTGATTGTCAAAGGGAAAGCTGTAAAGTCATATATGGACATGACCTTTAGCCATCTTGGAACATGTTTGTCAACTTGCTTTGTGCATAGGGACATAGTTTGGGTTAGTGGTGAATGTGTTCACTCATCATGCTAGAGGTCTGGGTTTGATTATCCAAGAAGGTACAGTATTAAGTTTACTACAGTGGTATCTGCTTGAAAATGGTAAGAGTGGTGAAAGACATACATGGCTCCTGTTTGCTCGCTCACTCCCTCACCTCACCTCACCTCACCTCACCTCACCTCACCTCACCTCACCTCACCTCACCTCACCTCACCTCACCTCACCTGATGCAGTCTGTCAGTCAGCTATAATCCATTATGATATATAAATCATTAATGTAAAGGCAAAACATGTAGTCTGCAATGATGGTCAAATGACAGAACTATCACCCAAATTCTGCTAAGGAGTTTAACAACTGGAAACAGGCGGCACTTCAGCATAAAAGTATGGGGTCATTTTTCAAACTTGAAGAGCTACACTTTGAAAGATCATATAAAACTCAAAACCTGATGTGCAGTTTGTTGATGCAGAATCTCCAGCCACAAGAATCATTAGTGATAAAAAGAATGTTTTCGCTTGGCTTCTCTCTCAGATGCCCCGATTCCATCTATTAAGTCTTGGGTTTGTGATCACCACAGTTAACATTCCTCTTCAAGGTACTCATTTAAAAACTGAGTATAGCTCTGTCGCTGAAAAAGAGTTCACAAGATTTATACAAAGTTGACATGTCATAGTATTTTATTTTGAGCAGTGATGCTTCAACCATGTGCGGTGATGAAGTCATGATTTGTTGAAAATTCCTACTTTATTGGACTTTGATTTTGAAGTATCAGTGCCAAGTGCACCATACCAAACAATCTGTATATCACCAACATTACTTGTGGTTTGCGGTTTGGCATCAATAACCTACATTTCACACGTCTTTCAGAGCAGAAGTGTCTTTGCCGTGATCACAAGACAGTTTAGGCCATTTTGTTGAAAAGATTTATTTTAAATTGATCATACTCTGAACCTTTAAAGTCTGTTTGGTATTGGATTATTTCTTTTGACAATAATGTATTACTTACAGTAGGCAAACAATGAAAATCAAGTATATGTCTGGAAATGCAGTGGGACTTTTTAGTCAAGTATAGACACTGATTATTGTGAGGCAACAATATATAGAATAAACTGATCTACAGGAACATGATTATTGCATTGCACATTATATGTCTCATCCATCAATAATTAGCTGAAGTCTATGTCTGGATTGATGTATCCATATATAAACATAGCTCTCATCAAAGACCAATTCCTCCAGCATATTTCTTTTAAATTTGGACATTAGTCGAATACTATTACTACGACTACGACTACCCATAAAAGTTTACTACTACTACTACTACTACTACTGATTATGACAATAATATTAAGGATTGTTAATTTCCAGTGTGATTGGCAAGGTTAAAGAGAAGCATGATGTCAGAACAGGAAGACCTTGCTATTGAAATGCCCCCATGTACACTGTTGTTAGGTTCACATTTGTTCTCAGTCCTGTTGATTCACTACATCCTGATCTTTTGATGAAGATCATCAGGGTGCCACGGTTCTCAGACATTCTGGGTAATACACGGTGATTTTAGGGACACACTATATTTCCTAAAACCTTCTTCTTGAGTGAAACCAGGCATCACTTCCTGTTAAAGAATGATTCAACTCAATTTGTTTGGTACTCTTTTTACCACCGCATATGATAAACTTCTGTTTAATCATAAACGGATCACCATTTTTTTGAAAAAGAAAAACCTTGTGGTTATTATTTTCAAAAAATAATACCAAAAACCCCGCAAAACAGTAAGGTCATTACTACCTTAAGCCGTGTTTTTATTGCAAACCGTCCATATTGCAATATATCAACATATAACAGAATATGTCACAATACAAAATTTTGACAATACCCAACCCAACTAATAATCCTTCAAAATGGTGCTAAGCTCTGTACATAAGCATGCTCTTAGCACTGAGAGATCATTATCTTAGTTTTGGATAAGTGCACACTGAATATTATTACGTTGTTATGGCCTAATGGGTGGTACACCCAGCTCGCTCATTCCCCCATTCGAGTCTTGTGACATCAATTTGTGAAGCTGGTTCTGCATGTCCTGTACAAAGAAGGGGTGCAAAGACATGACATAAACAGGCTGCCTTCCCCTCCATTAACGAGATGACTATCATTACGCAACCTCATTCTGTAAAATGACAGATCAGTCTCTGGAATTGATTCGGTCATCAATGCACCCTGGCACTGTAATAAACCTGAAACTTATCACTTTGTGGAAGAGATACTCTCAGTTAATGGTTTCCTACCCATACCAACAGTGGCTCCTAATACCTCATATTTTCATAAAGACATATTTTATTGTCCCTTGCGAGTGTCGCAGTATTTCGTAGTCTCTGTAATAGCCGTATGGAGGGCCAGCAGGTTGACCTCTGTGTGAAGGCGTGTAATGAAGTGTCACCAAGACGAGGGGAGATAATTGGGTACTCTTTGTATATAGTCTTCCGAGTCATTTCTCGGCTATATGCCAGAATTATGATGCCATAAATATTGTTAGTTGTCCTTTGTGTATCGTGCCTGATAACTTCTAACTTGATTCAAACTAGTTATTAGACATTCGTGTGTCAGGGTCCGAATTATTCACTTGATCAATAGTCTATTTTTTGTCAATACAGGATAATATTATGAAACTTTTCCTTTTCCCTGAGGCATTGTGACGAGAAAACTTTCAAAAAAGATATATTTCAGTAATCAGCTGGAGCAGTTTGACAGACCGTCTGCAGATAGGCTTCAAATGAAGTGTGAACAGATTGTCAGGAGAGTATATTATTCATGGCTTTGTGCATTTTTTTTTGCTGACTGTCATCGTCCTACAGATGCATCAGTGCGCAGTGAATGCTGTAGAGATTATAACCCATTCCTAAAAAGAACTTCACAGCCGTTATTTTAAACATTCCAGACCTGTACTACGCCAAGCATGTCATGATCTCATGTGAAGTTTTTTTAGAGACAGTCATTGTTATAGTAATTATGACTCAGAAACAAAAAGTTACCAGTTTATATTTAACGCTACATTCAGCAATATTCCAGTTGTATGTTGGCAGCCTCTAAGTATTCAAGTCTGGACTAAGCTGTCAGGTTATATTCATCAACCAGAGTCCCTCAAACTGACTGATCGCTTCTTACAGTACCAGTTCTAACCCAGGGTTAGATTTTCGAAGCTCTCTCAGTGCTAATTGTTTCCTACCCATACCAACAGTCATAAGTGCCATACATTGCCATTCACCTAGGACTATCTTAGCACTAAGACAGCTTGGAAAATCTAGGCCCTGATCTTCATCAAGGTGACCAGTGTTTCAGCTTGGTGGATCCCTGCAAAGAGATGTGTGCACTGAGGTAGCCTTGCATTCAGCAAATTATTTGTCAGGCACAAGATCCAGGCTTGAATCACCCAATTTCAATTCAGGAAACCCATTCTCTTTGTCAATGTCTGTTATGCAGGTTTAACATTTACAACGTTATGAGTTGGTTTTACAAATCGTTTGCCTTTACATTCAATGGAAATGGTTCATTATTACCTGTTTTTTACATACATTATATTTTGGTGAGGTAAATTTTCTGTCTCAAAATTGGCACTGTTTCTAATGAATAAATTTTTGTATCAAGCGTTGAATTGGCCAGATACTGAAAAATTGTTCATTGCTTTTTCCTTTGATCATTGTCAAAGACAAAAACAAAATACCGATACCATGAAACAAAGGACTCTAGAGCCAGGGATTGACATGGTACATAGTACCCTATAGTAGGTAGAGGTCACTTAAACCAGTATGTGAATTGATCAAGCTTTCAGTCAAGGTTTGTATGGTTCAGGTTTGGTAATTGCAGGAACCCATGCTTTCACTGACTTCCTCTAGACTGCTCTCACTACAAGAAATGAAAACAAACTGTGAATATAGCAATGTTAAAATGTCACTATCAGCAGTAGTCCACTGTTAGTTCCAGCATGGTTTGTTGGGTACACATTCCTTCCCAGAAACCCCATACATGTCTCCATCATGTAACTCAGACAGACACTCATTATGACAAACAGTTTGTGTTGTAACTTCAGCCCTCCCTCCTGCAGAAAACACACCACAGACAGACAAATATGTGCAGTCTTTCAACCAATATGAAACCAGTTTGAGGTATTCATAGACAGCTGTCTTATTAATGACTATGTATTGGAATGAAGAGCACAATAAGATATTAATAATCCATGGTGTGAAAGATGTTTTTTCAGATAATATATTATTTACACTGAACACCGAGACAATGAAAACTACATGAGAGCTGTTAATTGTAGACTGGTCAGTGTTATGGCTGAGAATGAGCCCATGTTTATGGCTTGTACAAGTTTGGGTGTTGCTGTACTTGTCCCTCTTGACATCTCCTGTCAGCGCCATCTGCAGGAAGGGGCCCAAGGTTGTCAGAACAATTGGAACTCATGAGGATGGATAGATGACTGTGACAGTATATCTACTGGTGTTTTTTCAGTGAAATACACAAGTTATGTTATCATAGCTCATGTGTCATACATCTGTTTGTGCCACCAAATAAATGATTATAAGTTAACGGCAGTGGTGTATCTAAATGCAGTTCAGTACCATTAAAACCATTTTAAAAATTATAGACATGTGCAGGATTGTTTTCTCCAGTTATAAATTAAAATGTAAGCATGCATGCATACATGCATACATATGTGCGTGTGTGTGCTGTCATTTGTCTGATCTGGCAAGTTGTCATCACCAGCATGAACTCTCAGTCCCTCAGGTGGCTTGTACATTTATCATCAGCTCTACAATCTGGCATGTTGTCTAAACTGCATTCTTCCTTCAGTCCCGCTGAGTGCCAGTTTAGACAGCGTCCACTGTACATACTTACATGCATGTATTCGCACATGCACAGAGAGAGAAAAAAAGAAAATGAGAGACACATACATGCATGCACACACACACACTCATACACATACACACAAGAGGATGACACATTTCATCCTTAATGGCTTATAGTGTCAGTCACTGAATTGCCTTATCCAAAGTCAATTATTTCCCATCAGCATAAAACACGCCATACTTTATATGTTTCTCTGTCCAAAGTACAATCGTATCATAACATGTATAGTATAGACAGTTATATCCCAGTATATATCATATTATATCCACTATATGTATCCCAGCAGATCTTATTGTGAGTGCCATCTGTTGTCACTGATTGAGGTCTATGTCCGTCCTCACAGGCACCACATAAATGTAGCACATTGACTGTAAAGATTGTAAGAACAGGTACAGGATTTTGAAGAAAAGGTACTTAATGTTTACAAGGATATCCACACTGGAATGTATTTATATATGTTCACTGTTCACTAAAGCTTTGCTGTGTCTTGTGTTAACACCCTTTACAGTCCGTTTGATTCCAAATAGCGAAAGGTGACAAGAAAATGATGATCGTTTGTTAAACGTTTTTATTTGGGTGTCCCAAATTATGTGACACATCATCAGAGTTGGTCTGTTGATTTTGTGTGGCTATACAAAATTTGGTTTTGTTGCAATTATTAGATTTTGTGTTGGTGAGCAATTCATTCTGTCTCAAATGGAATCAAACGGACTGTAAAGGGTGTTAACACAAGACACAGCAAAGCTTTAGTGAACAGTGAACATATATAAATACATTCCAGTGTGGATATCCTTGTAAACATAAAGTACGTTTTCTTCAAAATCCTGTACCTGTTCTTACAAAGAGGGACAGTGGATTAGCCAAGTGGTTAAAGTGTTGGCTTGTCACAGCGAGGGTTTGGGTTAAATTACCCGCTTGGATACAATGTGTGAAGCCCATTTCTGGAGTGATTTTGTTAAAAGTGACATAAACCCATACACACTCACATAAAATCATACTCACATAAACATAACAATCAAAAATCAAAAGAGATGTTAAACGCATATTGAGACATAATGCAGATGACAAGCTCTGGACTGTTTGGTACAGAGTCCAGGGCAGTTTTGTGTCGTTCTAACATGTAGCACTCTACGATATGCGGTCAGTGGGCTGAGAAATACATGTTAGAAATAACTCCAAACCTCATTATCCTCGGACATGGTAACAAGTGCACAGAAGATAATTCACTATTTTCACGACACAACCTGCTAAAAGCAGGTTCATGTAGGCCAGGCGTATAGACCTGTGATAAATGAAGCATGGGTGATATAGTGTGGAAATAACCCAGACACAGGTTATAACAGTCTCGCATCAACCATGAAGGTGTGGCTAAAGCTGTGACAGAGTATGTATGGACACTGGCATATTATAGCAAGACATGAATCATAGACGTCAAGGAGAGGTGGGTAGGTCTGACATTACCAGGACTCATTTAGCGCCACAAATAAACTGCCGATGGCAACCTCTCATTACACTGCTGGTGCCAACAGTACTGAGTGGAGTGCTGAGAAATGGCCATGGGGGGTGGTAGAGTTCTAGACTTTTTGATTTGTTGCCAATTAAAACTGCTTGATGGAGATAGTTACTTGCCAGGTTACCAGACACCTCTTATGACATGTGGGTGACAGACTTGTCAAATTGAAATTCCAGTGTTTGTTTTGTGGGAAGACTATACATGTATTGGGCTGAGTCAGACATATCTTATACAATGTGATTTGCTTCCTGGGCATACAGAGAATTAAATGGCAGGGATGTGTAATAAAATGCCAAAATAGGAATACATGATTTGTGTTCTTCTTTGGAATATGTCCTTCACCACTGACACTTTTTGAATCTGGGTGTTAAATGACAGTAGGTATGATGGTGATACACACATATACTACCCATCAAAAGTTTAGACTCACTTAAAGCACTCGCCATATGTTAGAGACTTCTAGATTTGTTCCAAGTTATATGGTAGCAGTTCATTTCTATTCTACCTGATTAAATATTTGCAAACATGAGGCTAAATATTTCTGTGGTGGTAAGACTTTGATGTACTACTTTTAAAAAGAAAGGGAATTAAATAGCAGTCTGCCTATGGGAAGCAAATTTTGCACTATATCCTTCAAATGATTAATAACTTTACAATCTATGTCAAAACATCACGAATACAAAGTAAAGAAGTTGTATATCCATAAAATGTCCTCATCCTTCATCTACCTAACTTCTAGAAAACCAATCAAAGAAGTCAGATGTTCATTACAGGTTGTCAGAGCATTCGGGCCCGCCTACCTAACCTTGAACATCCATAACACATACATAAAGGAAAGTCAATGCAATTATAGTTTTTAACACCATATAGTTGCTGAGCCCTGACATTTGTCATCTATACCCAAAATAGAATAATGTGGAAGGCATATTTGGGTTCTGCATGTGAGTTTCTTTACCAAAACAAAAATTGAAACATTTCGGGGTGAAGAAGTCCTTAAGAAAGCTGGCATATGGTTACAAGATTGACAAACTGTATGGATAACGTCTTTATTACGATACTGCGACGTTTCATATTCCTGCTTGACAACGGTGCAAGAACCTGTGCCGAAATGTCGCACAATCGTAATAAAGAAGTCGTTATCCATAAAGTTTATCAATCTTGTACTCCCCAACTTCTAAAATACCACTCATAGAAGTTATTAGGTCAAGAACTGGGTCAGTCCAAGTCTCATGGTAGTGTTTTCAAGTCTCAACATGGATGGGTATCTTAGTGAAAGAAATCATTTGAATAAGATTATGGAAATAATGTATATGTATTTTCAGATTCAAAACAACAGTATCCCAAATAGGGATTACAGGTTAAAGTAGTTCCATTGATCGCAAGGCTGGCTAGCTATTTCTGAAGGGTTCGTAGACCTATGAACTTCATAAGCTGATTCTTAATACATAGGCCACGATGAAATTTTAAAATTATTATGCCTAAGAACGTTTCAAGAATAAGGGCCTCTACAATTACGGGTACAGGTAAGGATAGATCCATGGACACCTCTGTTGGTCGCTCAGTAGGGATACAGGTAAGAATAGATCCATGGACACCTGTATTGGTCTCCCAGAGGGGTACTGGTAAGAATAGATCCATGGACACCTGTGTTGGTCTCCCAGTGGAGATAATGGTTAGGCAAACTTCTGCTGTTCTGAAATGTCAAACATAATACATGGGATTACATCATGAGCTGGCGATTAGGTGCCTGGCTGTGAGAGTGTAACCTTGAACCCCGGATACCTATATTCCCACCAAACAACTGAATCTGTACTTGACAAAGTGCAATCCCAAATCCCACATGTGTTAAATATCTGTATTGTTGACACTAATAATACCACTAATGCCAGTAATTCCAGTAGGTAACCAGTGCTGTAGATGACATCACATCACAAGTGAGTGAGTGATATTAGCTTTACACCACACTCAGCAATATTCCAGCTCTATGGTGGCAGTCTCTAAATAGAGTCTGGACCCAACAATCCAGTGATCAACAGCATGAGCATCAGCCAATGACATGTGTCAATCAAGCATGACCACCAGATCCTGTTAACTGCTTCTTGCGACAAGCATGAAAGCCAATATTCTGTCCTTGACCGTAACACGTTCACTGGTAGCCTCCCGTGCAACTCCACAGTTAAAGACAGCTACTGGAGTAAATGTTCTTTAGCATGTTCAGAGGCTGACTTGTTTTGATGTATTGGGATGGTTTACAGACAAGAGCAAAGTAGTGATGAAGAAGCAATGTAATGTGAGTGTTTATCAATGGAAACTGTTGACACTCACCCCCACCAATATGGAGGTGCATCTTGACTAATTATTAAATGACAGATGGGTGTTGGGAAAGTAGTCTTTGTAACTATAGCAACAGTGTTGTTGCTGGGAAAGTTAAGGAGTGTCTGTTACTGATGCACTCTTGTCGCATCAGAACCCGCTCTGCTGTGAAGGACTTAAACAAACATGAAGTACAGAAAATATCAGATTTGCCCATAAACACTTCTGAATTAAAGTAATGTATCCACTCAAGATGTCGTCTGTGTCTCTGATAGAAATTGATGTTCGGAGATGCATTCTTCAGGCTTTACAGAAACCAATCATCATGGGTTTAATGCCCTTGACTCTGAGTGCTGATGATGTTATATCAAAGTGATAATCTCCAACCAACTCGGTCATTTCCTTTCCTGTCACTAGAAGTACATATCTTGATGGTGCTAGGTTCTTTTCAGTGCTCTTCACAGCTCAGGGAATTGAACCCATGAGTTTGGTTTGATGAGAAGACGCTTTAACCACTGGGCGCATGTGCGTACACACACTCAGTCGCCTTCATGTGTATGCACACACATCCACTCTCACACAATCTCTCTCTTTCTCACACACAAACTCACTCATCTCAGACACACACAAATATATATCTCTCTCACACACTCACTCTCTCTCTCAGTTACACACACACATACACACATATCCACCACCACCACACCACCTATAGTACCAACCATCGTGTCAGGTTGTATTGATATACCTCTAGCCTCAAGTCCATCGAGTTCCTATGCTAGTCAGTTAGGTGTCTCTGCAGTACCAACCATTCTGTCAGGTTGTATTGATAAATCTCTAGCCACTAGTCCATCTAGTTGATATACTAGTCAGTTAGGTGTATCTGCAGTACCAACCATCCTACCTGTGAAGGTCCCAGGGTAGAATGGGTATTCAGCAACCCATGCTTGCCATAAAAGTCGAGTATGCTTGTCGTAAGAGGTGACTAATGGGAGCGGGTGGTCTGGCTCGCTGACTTGGTTGACACATGTCATCGGTTCCCAGTTGCGCAGATCGATGCTCATGTTGTTGGTCACAGGATTGTCTGGTCCAGACTCACTCACTCACTCACTCACTCACTCACTCACTCACCAACCATTCTGTCAGGTTGTATTGATAAAACTCTAGCCAGTAGTCCATTCATCCAATCCCTATGATAGTCAGTCAGGTGTCTCTGCAGTACCAACCATCCTGTCAGGTTGTATTGATAGACCTCTAGCCACTAGTTCTGGTGCTAGTCAGTTAGGTATCTCTGCAGTACCAACCATCCTGTCAGGTTGTATTGATAGACCTCTAGCCACTAGTTCCGGTGCTAGTCAGTTAGGTATCTCTGCAGTACCAACCATCCTGTCAGGTTGTATTGATAGACCTCTAGCCACTAGTTCCGGTGCTAGTCAGTAAGGTGTCTCTGCAGTACCAACCATCCTGTCAGGTTGTATTGATAGACCTCTAGTCACTAGTTCCGGTGCTAGTCATTAAGGTATCTCTGCTCTCACATATTCTCTGCAATCATGCTGTACGGTTTTAGCCATATTGGTAACTCTACATACAGAAAGTAGAATGCTATGAGGCAACATTGCTCTTATTAGTTTTGCCTTTGAGATGGCAGGAAGCAATTTCCTGTGCTTGTGCCTGTAAAATGGCGAATGAAGATTTCAGTGGATAATTAGGACGTGGCATTCAGACACAGTTATCGCGCCATTGAGCTTTCGGAATACTTTGGATTGTTCGGACCAAACTTGATTCTGAGAGAGCTGAATCAAGTAGGAAGGAAACCTCCTGTGCCTCAAGTAGTTACATAAACCACTGCGATCAATGCATCAAAGGCCTATAGAATAAGCACTGTTCGCTAGAATGTACGTTTATTGCAGGGTAGGACTCTCCAGCCAATCGCAATCACAGGAAGAATTACACATGATCAATTCACTAAGACTACCACCTCTGCCCTTCTTTGGTTTATTACTAACTGTGGAATGAAATACTGTGATGTGTGAAAAAGTGATCATTGTGGCAATACTTAGGAATAAAGAAGCCATTTCGTTAAGCTGCAGAAATTGTTTCAGGATGTTTTTTAAACAGAATGCTTGATAAGACTTTGACTTCTCTGTCAGTGATGAAGACACATCTCTAGTGAAAGTGTTTCTTATAGGCTGGAGAACGATCAGATTGCACAGCTCTCTAAACCATAAACAAGAGACTCTTCAAGTCGATTTAAATTGTCTAGGGTTTTCTTTTCAATACCAAGAGCCTGTAATTTTGGTTTGTGAACTAGGGAAGAAAGGGTTAATCAAATTTTCTTTCATTTGTCATCTTTGACTGACTGATGTATTTTCAAACACACAGGCATACAATGAGAGGGCATGCTTTAATGTGATGAGATGATTTCATATAATGCCACCAAACCTTTCAGTTATTGAATAACTGTTTCAGTTGAATGAGTTGCAGATGTGGTAATAAAACGGAAATCTGTTCTTGATATTTGTTTATTAGCAACTGATCAATTTTTCCTGAGCCAGAAAAAAATATTTATATTTCATTACAGTAGAGGTCACATTTAGTGTTTTATTGATTGGAAACCCATTAGTGCTTTGATATGAATCTTGCTTTACTGGGCATGAGCAAGCCACAATCAAGTGATCAACAAGGTTTGGAAAGCCCATGTCTTGAAATGACAAGATTTGCTCGCATGAAACATCAACACGGCACGATCTCCTCACCCTGATCACCAGTTGTTTATGCAATAGATGTCTTTAGTTTCTGAAGACAGATTAGGTGATACTCTAATCTATTTGTGGTATGCTTCCCTATTGTCAACCTCAAAACTTGATCTTGTGTTGGGTAGATCAGTAGCACAACTTCGTGCATGCTTCTAATCTCCTGCTGCCTTGTTGAAAGAATCCTGTGATTGACGGTTTGATTGCATTATGGGACAATGGCCACCTGAGCATATGAATAGTTCTGTGTGTCACGATCTGGGATGGTGTGTCATGAAAGACACCATTTGGAAATATAATCAAATATGCCAGTAATGACCGTTTCGTTATCAGGTCAATGAAGCTGAACAGCTACCCGCTAAGACCTTGACCTGGAAATGTTTTTAACTGTTTTAGTTTAAATGCCTTTGCACCAGGATGTTGCACAAGTTGATCTGTTCTGGGTATGTTCAGGGTATGCTCAGGGTAACTGATGCAGAAACTGATACTGGTTGGTAAACACACACATTATAGAATAAAGACCACCTCCATTGTCTCATGGGGTGGGGAAGACTAGTTATCTATGTTAATCTGTGATATGTCACAGTAATCTCAGTAGTGACACAGTGGTGTCTCAGTAGTCTAGTGGCTGTAGACTAGGGAGTGAAGGTCTTTGGTTCAGACCCTGGAGCTGTCATATCAAACATTAAGAGATGGTAATTCTTATTACCTTGCCTGGTACTAATAGGATTAAGGTGATAGTACTGGCTGACTTAGCGAACAGTGTGACTGTGATAGGGATATCAACTGTGATAAGGTATTTCAGTGGGCTAACTCTATGAAACTAGTATCATACTAGTGGTTAAGCATTTGCTTGTGGTACTGAAGATCCAGGTTTGATTCCTCACATAGGTACAGTGTGTGAAGCCCATTTTCAGTGTCCCCTACTGTGATATTGCTGGAATATTGCTAAAAACTAAAGAAAACTGAGCTCCCTCCCCCAAACTAGCTGACAAACAAAAGCATACACACACATGCATGCAAGTCACTTGGTATGAGCAGTGATCTTGAAAGCCAAACTTTACCTACCTCAAACATGGGTCACTGAAGATGATTTAATCTTAACCCAGCATTACGTTTGAATTTGTGACTCATGCACTGTGATGTAGTTTGTTGTCAACCTGAAGGCACTGTTTTAGTATGTGCAATAGTTGCATATTGGGTGTATTGTTTGTTTTCACCTAGCTTAGTTGATGATATCACAGAGCTATATTTTGGATGGGGTTTCGATTAAGGCCACTTTATCAATGTTTCCATAACTAAGTTAAATCTCATATTAATTCTTTTGTACCTAGATCACACTATAATTGATTTATAATTTTGTATTTGTTTTATGAAAAGGACATGCTCCTTTGTAAATCTCAACATCCTCTATGACTTTCATGGAAATTCTGTTGAGAACCTCATCTTTAATGCCTAAGATTGCTGTCTTCAAGTGAGTGAGTCCGCAATATTCCAGCAATGTCATGGCAGGAGACACCAGAAATGGGCTTCACACTTTGTACCCATGTGGGGAATCAGACCAAGGTCTTTGGTGGGATGAGCAAACACTTAAACCACTAGGCTACTCTACTGCCCTTTTTGTCTTCAAAGTCAGGCCTTTATGTGTTGTTTTATCGAGAGATAGACTTATACTTTTCTGTTGGTGAATGAGTTTGACTGCTGGTGATATTTCTGGTGAAACACTCTTTTTAATGGGTCAGTTTACTTAATGAAAGCATTAGGTAACTCACTCCTAAGTCATACACATTTTAGTTTCAATCATTTTCTGCCTGTTATATAAATTCTGTCTCCCAGACCTCTGACTCTGAGAATAAGTTCAGTAGGAGTCTTACTAAAGTCTATACTGTTTTGGCATGTCAAATATGCCTCTGATTTAGGTTTCTTTCATCCATAGATATTTGTTAAATATTTTTAAATAAGATTTCATTTCCGAGACTAAATATCAGTGTCAGCTTATCTAGAACTGAAATCTGTGTAGGAATCAAACTTGGATATCTGAAAAGTATCAGTTGACTCTGTCTATTTGACAGTTATATCAACAGTTCATGAGGCACAGATAATTTGTGAAAACTGTATTAATTACTGTAAAGTGGAAAGATTGTCTTCTTAAAGGAGACTACAGGAGATGCAGGTTCCCACAATTCAATAGCTCAGTAAATCTCAGGGAACAATACCTGACCTTAGAAAACAGCCATCTTGGTGGGCATCACATCATGGTATCTATATCCTGTACAATGACACCAATTTAAACAGTTGACAGTCTAAAACATTAGGTGTAGCAAGTGTGACCTGCAAAACTACCAGCCCCCTGAACTTCTCATTTATCATCAGGGTATAAGGGATACGACGACACCTCTTTAGTTGTTCCTTCTAACCCAAGGATTTACAAGACTAGTCTCTACAATGGCAGATACTGCAAAGTCATACTTGCTGAATTCATGATTTTGTCCCTTTTGTAAGACAACTTTTTTTTTAAATATATGCCTGAATTAGAGTGAAATATGACGCCATTTGTCATTGAATAGTTTAAAGGTAGAAACATGAGCCTTTGTTAGTTTTCTGTATCCCGTGATGTTAATGTGTCACGTGACATCAGCTATAATGATTGCAATGGGCATCCTTTGTCATACCCTTAACTCTTATTTTTGCCCTGTCTGTGTTACATATGTAGTGAACAACATGAGCTCCTTGCAGGGTGTGACAAGACATTATGTAAACAGTGTTAAGCTTACATACAATGAAAGGAGTGAAAGAGTAGATTGGGTTACATGGATGCAGTCTGATGGTCACGTGTGCGCTGCCGCCTCCATGCTTCTGCTTTCATGTTTTATCATCCCACATACCTGTTATCAACAAACAATGATTTTACTCAAGTTGAAAGGTGTCATCTTTCCACCTTTTCTGCATGCTTGTTCCATGTTAAAGTCAAGTGTAAATGATGAAGGGTTTAGGTGCTGTTAAAACCACACATGCTCCCAGGTTGCTTGTCCTGTGTCATTTGTCATCCCGATATCTACATGATTGGATCCATGCCTGGGTGTTCCTGAAAGGAGATAAAAGACAGACCGTTTGCTATATTCACCTTTTCTTTCTGGACATACTCACAGATTCTTGTCCTGAGACTAAAGTAATACATGAACTTTAACACAAAACCAACAGTAGTCAAGGATCCAACATGCCTATTTGCAAGTTATCATGGTCATATTAGTGAGCTTTCACAGATACTCACCTCTGATCCAGTATAGTTTCTGGGGACTGAAAAATGTGCTTCTTTGTCTGAGTATCAGAGGTTTCAAACCCAGGTATTTGACTGGATGTGTGGGAAGGGATCTTATAAGCATGTGCCTCCCACAGAAATATTGTCTTATGTCTACTAAGTGGCTTCCATAGAAGTACAGTGTCTGATTGCTGAGTCCCATAGAAATAGTGTCTAATACATGCTTTCTACAGCAACAATCTGTGTATTAAGTGACTCCCAGAACAACAATGTGTGTAGTAAGTGCCTCCCAGAGCAACAATGTGTGTAGTAAGTACTTCCCAAAGCAACAATGTATGTAGTAAGTGCTTTTCAGAGCAACAATGTGTGTGTAGTAAGTGATTCCCAGAGCAGCAATGTCTAGTAAGTGCTTCCCAGAGTGTCTTTGTGTCAGTAAGTGCTTCCCAGAGCAACAATGTGTGTAGTAAGTGCTTCCCAGAGCAGCAAAGTGTGCAGTAAGTGCTTCCCAGAGCAAAAATGTGTGTAGTAAGTGGCTCTCAGAGTAACAATGTGTGTAGTAAGTGCCTCCCAGAGCAACAATGTGTGTAGTAAGTGCCTCCAAGAGCATTATTGTGTGTAGTAAGTGCCTCCCAGAGCAACAATGTGTGTAGTAAGTCCTTCACAGAGCATCATTGTGTCAGTAAGTGCCTCCCAGAGTAACAATGTGTCTAGTAAGTGCTTCCCAGAGCAACAATGTGTGTAGTAAGTGCTTCCCAGAGCAACAATGTGTGTAGTAAGTGCCTCCCAGAGCAACAATGTGTGTAGTAAGTGCTTCCCAAAGCAACAATGTGTGTAGTAAGTGCTTCTCAGAGCAACAATGTGTGTAGAAAGTCCTTCCCAGAGCATCATTGTGCCTAGTAAGTGCCTCCCAGAGCAACAATGTGTGTAGAAAGTCCTTTCCAGAGCAACATTGTGTGTAGTCAGTGCTTCCCAGAGCAACAATGTGTGTAGTAAGTGCTTCCCAGAGCATCATTGTGTCACTACATGCTTCCCAGAGCATTATTGTGTGTAGTAAGTGCCTCCCAGAGCATCATTGTGCCTAGTAAGTGCCTCCCAGAGCAACAATGTGTGTAGTAAGTCCTTCCCAGAGCAACATTGTGTGTAGTCAGTGCTTCCCAGAGCAACAATGTGTGTAGTAAGTGCTTCCCAGAGCATCATTGTGTCACTACATGCTTCCCAGAGCATTATTGTGAGTAGTAAGTGCCTCCCAGAGCAACAATGTGTGTAGTAAGTGCCTCCAAGAGCATCATTGTGTCAGTAAGTGCTTCCCAGAGCAACAATGTGTGTAGTAAGTGCCTCCCAGATCAACAATGTGTCTAGTAAGTGCTTCCAAGGGCAATAATGTGTGTAGTAAGTGCCTTCCAGAGCAACAATGTGTGTAGTAAGTCCTTCCGAGAGCATCATTGTGTCAGTAAGTGCTTCCCAGAGCATCATTGTGTCATTACGTGCCTCCCAGAGCAGCAATGTGTGTAGCAAGTCCTTCCCAGAGCAACAATGTGTCTAGTAAGTGCTTCTGAAAGCAACAATGTGTGTAGTTAGTCCTCCCCAGAACAACAGTTTGTCCAGTAGGTTTCTCGCATAGCATAACAATGTGTCGAGTACTAGTAAGTCTCTCCCAGAGCAACACTGTCATGTTTATATTTTTTATATTTCGGGGGATATACATGCATATATTACATGCCAGGGGGATATAGTCAAGGCGTCTGTCCATCCGTCAGTGAGTCCATCCGTAAACTTTTTGTTTCCGGAGCATAACTCAGAAACTGTTCAATATTTTTAGACCAAACCTGAAAGATATAGTAATCTCCACCTATGGCTGTGTCTTTTGCTATTTACAGATATTTGGCATTCATATTTTTTTTGTTTTTCCATGGAACATTTTGGTGTCAGTCTTATGGTGGGGTGGGCTTCGTTTCTGGAACTGAAAAACCATTCAATATTTTTCTGCAAAACTTGGTAGATATATCAGTCAGAAGTTTAAGTGGTGCCTTTTGCTATTTACAGGTTTTTGTGATATATTATTTTCTCAGTTTCCATGGAAACGTTTCAGACTTACTCTCAAAATGGAGGGATGAGCTTCGTTTCCGGAGCAGAACTCAAAAACCGTTTAGTATTTTTCTGCAGAACTTGGTAGATATATCAGTCAGAACCTGAAGTGGTGTCTTTAGCTATTTACAGGTTTTTATGATTTCAAATTTTCTCGGTTTCCATGGAAACATTTTGACTTTGTCTCAAAATGGAGAGATGGGCTTCGTTTCCGGAGCAGAACTCAAAAACCATTCAATATTTTTTCTGCAATATGAGTCTGAACCTATAGGGGTGCATTTTGGTATTTACAGGTTTTTGTGATTTATTATTTTCTTGGTCTCCATGGAAACGTTTTGGACTTCGTCTCAAAAGTGAGAGGTGTGTTTACGGGGCAGAACTCAAAAACTTCTAAATATCTGTCAGTAAAACCTGGTAGATATGTGTGGCAGACCCCAGAGTGGTGCCTTTTGGTATTTACAGGCTTTTGTGATTTATTTTCTCGGTTTCCATGGAAACGTTTCAGACTTAGTCTCAAATTGTAGGGATTGGCTTCGTTTCCGGAGCAGAACTCAAAACCCATTCAGTACTTTTCTGCAAAACTTAGTAGATATATCAATCAGAACCTATAGTGATGCCTTTTGCTATGTACAGAATCTTGTGATTTATTATTTGCTTTTGCTATTTCCAGGTTTGGGTGATTTATCATTTTCGCGGTTTCCATGGAGATGTTTCAGGTTTAGTCTGAAATGTGAGAGGTGTGTTTCATTTCCAGAGCAGAGCTCAAAAACTTCTTAATATCTGTTCATAAAACTTGGCAGATAGGTGTGGCTGACCCCAAAGTGGTTCCTTTTGGTTTTTAAAAGTTGTTGTGATGTATTCTTTTCTTGGTTTCCTTGGAAACGTTTCAAATGTAGTCTCAAAATGGAGGGATGGGCTTCGTTCCCAGAGCACAATTCGAAAACCATTTCATATCTTTCAACAGATCTTGGCAGATATAAGAGACAGATCTTGAAATTGTGACTTCGCTGATTACAGATATATGGCATTTATAATTTTCATGAATTCCATGGAAACAATTCAAGCTGAGTCTAAAAAAAGCAGTGAGTAACTGTGAGATGATTTGTCCTTTCATACATGTGGAGGCCAGGGGGATATGTCATCTTCTGATGATGTTTCTGATTGCAACCATAAAAGCAGGCATAATATGAACATTCATATTTTTTCATAAGCCTAAATATTAGTACCATATATTACCATAGATAAACTAAGGTCCTGACTTGACCCTTAAAATCAGTATATAGATAAGCTGACTTGAATCTTAACTCATCTTTTTGCCATGATCAGTCATCCAATATTTTTTAGTTTGGACTGCATTATCCACAGCACTCAGTATCATGTTGCTTTACTCATGCCTCAAAATGAAGTGTAGTTGGCAGAAAATGGAAGCATGTACATATTTCGTTTCACTAAAAGTCACATTTGTCATAGTTGGACGATCACATGTCAACAAAGTGTTTTCATGAGGGAAATAGTGAGATTGCACAGAACCTCATCAGTGACAGGTCAGATTGTTCCATACATAAAATCTATCCAGCAATACACCAAGGAAAGTGCTGTCACATGACCTTAGTTCTGATTGTAAATATTTTATATTTATAGAGCAAACCTTGCAATTAAAATGACACAGTGCTAAAATATATTTTCCCGGTCACTGCATCGGAATTCATTTTGGTATATTTTTGTTTATGTTTCAACTAAATCACTGGCAGATCACAGAGAAATGTGCACAGCTGACAGCTATTTCCTCTCTGTATATGAGACGAATACACACAGCAGTCTTTTTCCTCGCATGTAAGACAATGTGTAGCAAAAACAAATTAGAACTGAAAAGGGAAATAATCTTGTCTTGTGATGTGTAATTGCAAATTTGACATCTTTACCAGAGCTCAAGCAAGTGGGTATTTAATCCCATGTCTGTTTGTGTATGAATAATTGCAGTTTTTCAGGAGTATTTAGCATTTTGTATAGTCCCATTAGTTTATAGGATTGAGTACTTTTACACAGACTTTCTGATCCTTAGTGGGTAATTAACACTTCTAAATCTATAAATATAAATGCTTCTCAATCGACCCAAGTCTTTAGTAATTCTTATATTGTCAAATAGTTGGCAGCATTTTTAAACTCTCTACATAGAAGTCATGTGACTGCTACGGTAAACTCCTAACAGTGACTACAGCTGTGATAGAATACGGGTATATAGGCATCGGTTTACATTGGTTAAGGCTGTCCTGAGTTTGGGCCCCATGACGAATTAATACATGCAAACCAATTTGGTTTTTTGAATAAAGTAGTAGAAGTAAGTATTTTAGACCTTTTGGATTTAAACTAATTCTTTTGGTTTTTTTTTGTACTCCCAGAATTGTAATGAATTGAGTAAATGTGATTTTTATTGATCAAAATACGCAAATATGCACCTTATCTGGAGCTCTGCTTCAGTGACTAAGTCATCGCCTCTTGTTCTTTCACGTTAAGCGGTACCATGTTGCTTTCCAACCTCCAGAAAAGTTTAACCTGTAGATAAGTAAACACCCTTCTACAAATGATTCTACAAAATTTGGCTTTTCTACAGTAATATACAATACCTTTGTAACATGTCAGTACACTGTGATAAGCAAGAATGGAATTTATATGTTTAAAAAATTCAGCTTGTATTGCCAGATAGATTTCATACTATTAGAACAATGAATGCAATATACTTCTTCAATGATACAGTCTACTTGTATGCATGCAACATATTTCTGTAGTCATGTGATATACTCATTCAACATACCCGCCATATAGCTGGAATATTGCTGAGTGTGGCATAAAACTAGACTCTATTATTCATTCAACGTACCGCTGTACATATGCAATATACTTCTTCACACATATACAAACTTAGGTACTTGTTGCAAAGACACTCTTTACTATATTTCTTGGACATAGATGGACATCCGATGACAAGATTTTTTAACCAGATACAAAACTGTCCCCACAAACATACCACCTCCAGAAATGTCATGCATGAGTGGCTAAAACAGTGCTTAGTCGGCAGTATGTAGGGGTTTCTGTATAGCGGCTTTATGCCTTGTCAGCAGTATCTCACCTAGCTGTGTATTTTCATGGCCTGCCTGTGAAGTGGATTTAAGCTTGAGGTAATGTGAACTAATAGGAGTGGTTGCTGTGGTTTGGAAGAACATGGTGAAATATGAAAGTGAGCTGATTAATATGTTTCTCAGTTTTTGTCGCCTGTTAAAAGAAAAAAAAACTTTTAATGACAATAAATGATAATCAATTCATACAATGTGTTCATATTCATCCATTATATTTATAGATGGTCATATTGATGTTAAAATGTTCCAGAATCATTCAATGCTCATTTATCATTCTGTCTCTGAAAACAAAAACAGTTCATTTGAATGTTGTATAAAAGTAACAGTTTCAAGTTTTTCACATTTTAGTTAAAACAAATACATGTATACTGTGAACCAACTATAATCAAAGCTCCGTGCTGATCTTGATAAGATAACACTGCTGTAGGTCATCTTTGTATTAATGATGATCTTTTCACTTTGGCATTATGACCACCAGTGGCATGCTCTGCATACTCATGGTACAAGCCACAGTGATCTGAAGTAATATTTAATTTTCCTAAAATCCACAGAAGTGACTTCCTGAAGGTTGGGCATCTCCGTCATTGCATATATGAGCTAGCCAGACAAAGTCGCAATTGATCCAATCATGTGCAAATTTCGGGTACATGGGAGTGAAGACAGATGGGATCACATTATGGTGTTAGTGGCTAATGTATAAAGTAGCCCTGTTATCACAGCCAGGAGTTGGTTCTGATCACATTTGGCTTGTGTTGTCCGTTCTGGGAAGCTTTGGAGCAAAGAATAGGTTTCTGTTAATCCTGAACATGTTTGTATATATTTAAATGGTTTTATACGTATGAGAGTAATAACGACATTTATTACTGTCATTATGTCAAAGTTAGTTGCTTATATTATCTGTCTCCTTTTTTATTATTTGAAAAAGGAACACAGTCTCCTGTGTTTTCATATTAAACTTCAACACCTTGACATCTTGTCTGAAATGAAAATAGAACTACTGTTAAATTGTGGGTAAGGCGAAAGGGATATTTCAGCCTACAATCCTGTCATTGAGTCCTTACAGCCACAAAACCCACGCTGTTCTCACAACAATCCAAACCGGAATCACATGCCCGAACAAGAGTAAATTTAAAAAGCCTAATCAACCAACTAAATATGGCCGGCCAATCCACGCCGCAGTGCTCCGATGGGGAATCCCCCACCGACAAGCTGTGCCGCCATGACATCATAGCATGAGACCAAGATTCTCTATAAAAAGGTGCGCGTGCCTCCAGTATCTCCGTCTGATGAGTACACTTCGTACGAAACGCGTAACAAAGATACACTTCAGCCGATCAGGCCCAGTGTAGTCACACATTTTGCTTTAACTACTGTTAAATTATCTTAATGCCTAATAGTAACAAGGAACCCAGACATTATCTTTTTTTGGCTGCAGTAATCAAGACTTGCCAATTGAAGTGTTTTTTCTTTGATGTATTTGTTTCAGATTTGACAGACAATACTAGCTCTACAAATCTTCATTATTTTATACTTGTACAAGCACACACAGGAAAGCATATCACAATAAGAGTGCAGTAATCCTGAGCCTGATGTTAAACTTTTAACTACCGTGTTATTTACACTGACATGACAATGATGGAGGTTTAGTAAAACATGGGGAGTTTTCAATTTGACTGTCTCCATCTGTCACGTTCTCCCCTGTGAAGATCTTGGTTAGAATTGGTCTTAAGGAGGCCGCCATACCTGTATCAGAGGTTCTAACAGTCAGTCAGTCAGTCAGTCAAGCAGATCCTAACTGGAATTGGTCTTCAGGTGACTATACCTGTCATCAGAGGCAACTAACCAGCAGTTGGTCAAGCAAGATCCTGGACTTGAGGAAGCCATGTTTGTCATCTGAGTCGGCTACAAGCAGTTGGTCAAGCAAGATCCTAGTTAGAA
This sequence comes from Haliotis asinina, assembly GCF_037392515.1. Taxonomy (NCBI): domain Eukaryota; kingdom Metazoa; phylum Mollusca; class Gastropoda; order Lepetellida; family Haliotidae; genus Haliotis; species Haliotis asinina. The sequence continues at coordinate 76,225,332 of NC_090282.1, forward strand.
CCAGGGCTTAGATTTTTTAAGTTCTCTTAGCGCTAAGATGATTGTAGTTGCCAAGGGTTAAAATTAACTTATGACTATCTTAGTGCTAAGAGAAAAGTCTTGCCCAGGAAATGCTTGAAAATTCATGCCTAGGAAACCATACCTTTCATCAGTCAACTGACCAGCAGTTGGTCAAGCAAGATCTTGGTTAGAACCAGACTTTTGGGAAGCCATACCTGTCGTCAGAGTCTACTGACCAGCAGTTGGTCAAGCAAGATCTTGGTTAGAACCAGACTTTTGGGAAGCCATACCTGTCGTCAGAGTCAACTGACCAGCAGTTGGTCAAGCAAGATTCTGGTTAGAACCAGACTTTTGGGAAGCCATACCTGTCGTCAGAGTCAACTAACCAGCAATTAGTAAAGCAAGAACCAGAACTTGAAGAAGTCATACCTGTCATCAGAGACAACTAACCAGCAGTTGATCAAGCAAGATGCTGTTAGAATTGGTCATGTAGAATCAGCGATACTTGTCTACTACAAGCAGTTGGTCGATCCAGCTAACTTGGCTGATTCATATTCTTGTATTGCAGTTGCATAGATTGAAGGTCATGATATATGTCACTGGTTTGTCTGGTCCAACTGTTTATTTACACAGACCAGTGATATAGTCGGAATATTGTTGAGTGAAGCTTTAACCAACAAACTCACATTTTGTGGCCTCTTATTTTGTTGATAAAACAGCATTCACTTTCTTCATGGTTTCAAAATTGAAAATCAAGTATTGATTTTTGATTGAAGAAGTTTTAATTGTTTTTGTGTGAGGAATAGATTAAAATAATGAAAAGCCATTAGTTCCCTGGAGTGGCCACACTGTTGGCAGTGTTGGCACATAATAGTAGTGTCAAATTAGTGCAATATGTTGATGGCGCCATTGGCAGTCAACTTGAAGACGTTTAGTAAAAGTGACATTTTTTACTGTTTCAATAAGTATGCCAGTATATCAGAAACTTTATTGTAACTTTAGCTCTGCTGTAGCTTTATGGAAGCAATGTATTCTGTGACTTGATTTGTGTCCATATGCCATTGATAACTGATTGATTTTGTTGCATAACTAACTGCTTGATTTGTTTGTCCCAAATGTCAGAATAGGATCCAGTTAACCTCCCGAGGTGACTCTAGACACTGTGTTTATAGTGTTACACCTTGTGGATTGTATGTCATAATGTTTGACTGAATACATCCCATTTGGGTTCGCCGTCATTTTTACATTTTCTACAAATACTTCGGGATCGTGTTACATCCTTTACCAACAACCCCAACCATGGATAGTCCACATCTCACAATCCACCCGTCTCAACACCAACTCCATCCTAACAATCACATTCAACTCAAAGAAACAACCCTATCTCACAAGCATTCCATCCAAGCTCACAACAAAATCCCAACCCTAACAACTACTTATTCAACTCTTTACAGACAATCCCAACCTTCTTCCCAAAGAACAAAGACTGCTTCCGATCTCACAAGCAAACACACGCATACAGATCCATTAAGTGACTCTTTTTAAACATGGAGATGAAGCATTTATGTTGATCGCAACAGTTAATTTCCTTCTGCCGTATATTCTTTCTCTAACCGTGTTTATTTATTGCAATTTTCAAATTAAAAAGTAATGATCGTGTAAAAATGATTTCCTGGTTAATGTTACATGCTGATGACTCATCCTGTGCTGCCATTTCCTTCGGTTGTTGTGGAAACAAAAACCCATCATTTACATCAAGGCATGAAATCATTTTTCAAAGTGTATTTGTGAATGATTAAAGTTGTAAAGACACATTTGTGATGATTTCACTGCCATATATTAAGATGAAAATGAAAATGGACAACCCAAAGTGAAACGTCATATTGGAAATGTCAGAAATTCTAAATTGTCATTGTGGCACTGACATGATACCAGAGCAGCCTGTTTTCTCTTCAATATAGCAACTCTTTGTTTGAAGCTGATTGGTAATAATATCACCAGATAAATCTTTCGATCGTTGATGTCTTTGAAGCATTCACTCCTATGAATCATATTTGTTTTTCAATAATATTTTATTGATTAAACTCAATTGATTTTTTTACATGGAGTTAAAACTCCAATATTGTACATTAAACAAATCTGATTCAGAATGACCAGGATATGATATTTTTTTTGCTCTTCAAACTTTTAATTGGGTTACAGTAAAAATGAGTCATCTGTGTCACTGGTGTCATGGTGATCTATCCGTCATTGCCTGATACACTTACCTGTCGCTTCATATCTCCAGGCTTTCAGCAAATGTTGAAAAAAATATTAATCAATCTTCAGTTTTCCTCAGGAAACACGATCCAGGATCAATCAGTATTTTCAAAGTTTTAGGGAACTGATTAACCCTAGTTTGATTCAAAACGAACAGAACTGTTCGATAAAACAGATTTTACATTGAGGATATTAAGGAAAATTAATAATCTTCTTTTTGCATGCTTCAAACTATTAATCAGTTATATATCATACAAATTGTCAAAAGATTAATGTTGTACTGGAATATTCCCAGTAATGGACTCTTGAACTTGGAATGGACTCTGAAGCAATGTTGGATTGATGTAGGTGCTGAACATTGTCTTTTGTGGGGAGCATTATTTCATTTAATGGCTTTTGCAGCTTGTTTACTAAGTGATGAAAGTGAAGCATGGTCATGTAATGGATTCTGTGTTCACCTCTCTTCTACATGGAGCTGAAATTTGGTGTGAATGTTCTGGGCTTAGATTTTCAAAGCTCTCTCAATGCTAAGATAGTTGTGAGTGACATGCATTAACATTAACTTATAACTATCATAGGTCTAGGGGAGCTTCGAAAATCTAGGGCGTCACAGTTTGCAGTGTTTGGTGCCACAGTTCACAGTAGTTGGTGGAACAGTTCACAATAGTTAATGTCACTGTTCACAATAGTTGGTGGAAAAGTTCACAATATTTGATGGAATAGTTCACAATAGCTAATGTCACTGCTCACAGTAGTTAATGTCACAGTTCACAATAGTTGTTGGAGCAGTTTACAATAGATGGTGGAACAGTTTGCAGTAGTTGATGTCTCAGTTCACAAAAGTTGCTCCAGTGTACAGTGTACATGATGATTTTGTGATGTCTCCATTTACAAGGTCCATATGTTACAAGTGTTGTGTTGAAATACAAGTTTTTTATTGACAGTGCTTCACTTTACAAGGATTGAATCAAGATGCAGGCTTCTCTGTAAGACACAAGCTGCTGAGCTGCAGGTATTTTTATTTCCACAGGCTGAACAGTCACAACCAGTGGTGGATATCATGAACACTAACCTCAACTATTGTGTCACCATGGCGCACAATCCACCAGGCTGCACACTGCCCTAAATAGGTCTAATTTTGGTCCTTTTTCTTTAAGTGTAGATTGATTGGGACCAGTCTAGAAGTCATCATGCATTACAATATGTTTGATGTTAAGTTTACTGTTTGGTGTATATTTCAGTCTGATAACTAACCCTGAAGATTCCAGTAATATTGGTCTTCAGTAACACATGCTTGTAATAAGAGGCTTGCTGACTTGGTTGACATGTCATCTTGTCTTAATGACATTGATCAGTGCTCATGATGTTGATCACTGGATTGTCCAGTACAGACCATCACCAAATAGCTGGAATATTGCTGAATGTAGTTTTAAACAGCAAACTAGAAACATCACTCTGTGAGCTGAAAGAACATGGTATGATGGTGTAACATGACTTATATAGAGGATGTAATGAAAAGGATGGATACAGGATACTGGTCAACACAGGTACTGCAGATATGTACCCACTGTGCATTTCTGTATACAGATATCTCAAATCCTCAGTCAATGCTACATACCAGTTTAATGCATATCAAATTATATTGTTTTATTGAAATAACCTATGAATTAGAAATCGAAAAATGTGGCCAATAATGAAATTCTTCTTTTCATGACTTGTGACATTGATGATAACATGATCTCTAACCGTGAGCCTCAAGTCAGTCACCCTTAGTTTTTCATCAGTGTTGAAAGTGTTGAAAAAGTCTTGTATCAAGACTGTTAAATAAACATGTCTATCATAAGTCAGAAAAAGGCACAGTAAATTAAACTTAGGTAATTGGCAATTAAATTCCTCTGCAGCAATATATGGCATGAAAGAAAATACCAGAGTTTAAAATACTTGTGAAATGATAACAGACCAAACTGTTGGTGAAGCAAGTTTACATTCATAGTGTCACTCTCTGTAATAAAAAAATTGTAAACCTTTCAATATGTCATCGCTAAAAAGTTCGGTGTTCATGTGATCATGTTTCCTGTACTGATGTCTTTACTAGTGACCATTTTCTGACATTACGATGGGGAAACAGTGTCCTGCGTGGACAGGAATTTGATCAGCCTAGACATCTATCAGTAGAATCACTAAAGGCAGCTTCCTGCCCTGCCAGTCATTTCTCAAATAAAAAGAAGGTTGCAAGGATATTTCAGTTTGATGAGGACAGGTCAATATATGTATTAGAGACTTGAGACTTGATGTTATCCACGCTCCTGTCAGGTCACTTTGTTCAGGACATGAACAACCTCAGCAGCAGGATGGTAAAGAGGAGTAGTTTGTCCAACGTGATTACAGGCTGGCAATACCACAGACACACACAGTTCTGCTGATGGAATCAATTTAGGTTTAGATTACATGGAATTGCTACGTCTGAAGACTTTGTTGGAAATATTGAGTCATATTTGAAATAAACACTTGTTTCTACTGAAGAACTGATGTGACACACTGAAGGAACAAGTAGATTGTAGAGCAGAAAAGATTTCAAGATGGCTGCTGCTGATTAATTGCATAATGATTCACCAGTACTTTCTTTTTCAAGAAGGCTGTACTATTTGATAAACTTCTTGCAGATGAGGTTTCTTTTCTGTGTGTAACAGAGTATGGAGTCATCCAATAGATGACATCCTTGCCTAGTCGGTTTGCTGGTGTTAACGTTTGGTCAGGTGCACAAGGTTGAACCAGAAAGTCTGTGGTTCAGATCACATGATGATAGTTTGAAGGTTTGTTGCTATTTTATTTGTAAGAAGACTGCACCATATGATAAACTTCTCGTAGATGACATTCTTTGGTTTGCATCAAAATGGCACTTGTACTTCTCATGGCAAGAAGGCAGTACAGCTTGATGTCATTCTTACAGAATAGGTACTTTTCATTGTATGAACACTGCACAAATTGATAAACTTCTCCCTGATGAGGTAGTTTGAAAATTTGAGAAATCTGTATTATGTGATAAATGCATGGCACATTAGGTACTTCCCATTGCAATCATTGCCAGGAGGCTGAAGTGTTTGGTACACTTTTTGTAGGTTCACGTTGTAAATGTGACTTTTTCATTTGATGAACTGGTTGAGAAGAAAACTGTATGCTTATACAATTGTCCTTGAGGGTAAACATTACTCTTAAAAAGTTCAAGTAAAGATTCAGTTGTTTGTTTAAAAGACTTTCAAGATTTAAAAAAAAATATTAATTTTTTTTCTCAGATTAACAAATAATGTAGAAACTTTTTATAAAACTGTACTACGTTTGTAAACTGTAACAACAGTCAATATAATCAGATGGGACAATTCTAAGTTTATCTGATGTCTGTGCTGATCTTACCACTAAATACTAACATATATAAAAATTGAAAATTTTGGTGTTTGTTTTTCTATATGAGGTAAAAGTAAAATAAGTTCTCAAATCTTGATGTTGCATTAAAATAATCTGTATATTGATAAATAACAGTAGTCTTGTGTGTGTCGACATGTCTGTAGGCTGGCATGCTGCGTGTTTCCTGTAACGTGGTGGATGACGGAGACGCCTGCAGAGGCCGTAATGACGTCCAGTGAAGCAGATGGCCTACTACAGTTGGTGATCCATCCACTTCAGGTGACAGTGATCCTGTGATGAAGGGGACAGTGCTAATGAGAAGTCAAAAGCTGGTAATTTGTGGACTGAGGCTGGTGTTAGATCAACAGATGGTGTGGAAAGAAATAGCTTGGAATGGCCTGTGATGAGATAACTCCTTACATGACTGTCTAACCTGATCATATGCTGAATATAAATTGGTAGGTTTTGACTAGGAATTGTCTTCTGTATTGTAACTCTTGCATTTACATAGTACCATTTACAGTAATTAGAGAAGAAATGTTTATTCTCTATTTCCTTTTCACTTGGTAATGTTTTAGAGATTTGACTGGTCGTATCGTAAGTCCTAACTACCACTGGCAAATGTAGAAGAAATAGTAATCGGATATAATGATAGTAATGATTATACCAGGACTGTCTGTTCCCTCTGCTGCTTTTTTTAAATGTGTGAAATATAATGATATTCATAATAACAATAATAATGAGGAATATGAGTGTACAACTATAAATAATTTAACTTCATTATACTGTCATATGTTCAGGTGTTGTATTGATCATACGCATCTGGCATCGTGTGTCTTGTCCCTAAAAAACTTGCCCCTGGAAGTGCAGAAACTGAGTTATTTTTGGTGTGACTCCTCCAGTAGAAAAGACAAAAGTCTTCATGTGAATGTTGCTGAAAATATAAATGGTTTGTCAAAAAGTCATTTCAGTGCATTCTTGGCAAAGAAACTCACTTCCAATGCTGAAAATCATTATAAAACTGCTCTTAAAGGAACATAAGCGTCCATATGAATAGACATCATACGTCAAGGACAACAAATGCTCAGTAGAATTTGAAATAATATTTTTAACTGAAAAGACGCAACTTCTGGAACATATGTTGGATTAACCTTCATCATTTAAGTTCAAGAGTGAAGATTGAAAACTTTATGAATAACAAAATGTTCTATTTTGTACTGTTGCCTACCAAATAACTGTATCAAAACGTTACACTCACATAATAGAAGAAGTTGTTGTCCATAAAGCTGTCAGTATTGTGCTTCCCAAACTTCTAAAATGCCACTCAAAGAAGTTACAAGATGGAAGTTGTATTTATACTTATTAAGAAATGGTTAATGACCATCAGATTGTTCCATATTTACGATCATTAGCCTGTCATGCCTGGAAGACTGTTCTCATATGGAGCACTCCTGTGGTTCTCACAATGTCTAGTGCTGCAAGTATAACGTCATGTAACCAAAAGGACGTGATTAGAGTTACAAAACAGATTGTAGCATTTATGCTGTTTTCTGAGTATTTCATTGTCAAGAAACCATGCCCTCAGAAACACACCAAACAGCAATCCATCGAGAAACAGGATGTGTCTCTTACAGGAAGATTGGAAACAAATCAATGTGTGGATTGGAAGTACTACCTTACTGGTCGGTAATTGAAATAATACATCTGTCGTTGGGTATCATCAAAATCACAAATGATCACTTACACATGCAAATTGTGAAATAAAGGAGCACTAATTTCCTTGCTGGTTTCTCATTAATCTACATTTGACTGCAAAGTTCAAGGTCTTTCTAGAATTTCCATACCTCCAAGTCTTTGATGACATAGGCTGGATCTGACAGACCTCTGTAAACAGCTTTTGTTGAATGGCAGACCTCTCTCTCATGTGCACACAGAGTACTCGGAGAGCCCAACTACTTCTAATCTGCTGCAACACAAGATTTTCAAACGCGCATCTGACCAAGCTGAATTCTCTTAGTTTTCTTTATTTATATGTATTTTTTTTCAAGTCAGTGTGCCAAATTCAAAAAGCAAAATCGATGTGACAGTGAGTTAAGAGTTGATTGTCAGTATTGACACATCATCTTTTGAGAAAGACACACTTCAGGATATTAATCTGAAAATCTCTGTTAATCATCTGGCAAGTTTTTTTGTGTTCAAATTTTTTTTTCTTGAAATATGAGTTCGATTAAGGTTATTAGCAAAATAAATGTTTTAAAATTAGTATACTTTTTGGTATGGCAGTCATTTGTGAATAAAGCATTTATTATATGACTTTGATGTTCTAAATATTAGTGGTGTGGGGGATATTTTGTGGTGTTTGTGAGGAAACTACAAGAGGAACCAGCATTTTGCACTGATACAATTAAATTATTGGTGTCCTCACCACTTATGCAAGTGCCTAGAGACGTTTGTGGCTATGGGTTAATACTTTCTGTTTTTAACATGTCTAGACCAACTTATAGGGTGATTAGGGGTGACTATTGAGGTGGAAACAATTATTGTGATAGCGATAGTCTATTGCGACCGACTATTTCAGTTCTGATGCAGTTCTTCTTTTCTCCTTGAATTGTCTCATTTAAAGTCATTTCCCAAATAAATGTATAGTTTATGTGGAATAAAATCAAGTTGAAGTAGTTCCAGTCTCTTTGAAAAAATGACAAGAAACTTGAAACAGATCAAGTAAACAATTATAACATAAACTCAGTGATGCAGCATGTTTGCCTCCTGTGCATCTAAACATCCTGTATATTGTGCTGCACATTTATCATTGGAAATCAATTACTAAAATGTCAATAGTTTTTCATTTCTACCGTCAGGTAAATGTTATCAGAGACTCAACAATTGCAAACCATTGATAGTTTGATGCACTAGTAATATCTGATAGTCACTAGTCAACTGCTCCTGGCACTGCTCGTATGGAGCCATATGCTTCCATGTACATCATAGAAGGACTGCTATGACACTGTCATCTGAACACTGCCATAGATAGAAACAAATATGTCCTTGTAGAAAGGTGAGCTATTGAGATAGGGGGATTCAAGACTTGAGAAATCAAGACTTGCTTATTTGTGGAGCTTTAGCATCCAGGAAGTGCTGGGCGGAAGGGACAATAATGTGATTCAAGGTCTGTGAGACAGACTAGCTGTTTCAGTCTTTTCACATGAGAAAGGTCTTGGACTTCAGTCTTTGGCTGAAAAGCTTTATGTTCCCACTATGGCCAAAACCAATTACTCTGACCTCAAACTCCCAAATGACACGATGATTGCTGGGTAATGTTGTTCACTATTACTTCTGTACTGCACTGAAAGACTTCCAAGAACTTCGACTTCTTAGTGAGCCAATGTCGGTACACTCTCCCTCTTCTCTCCTCCGTGATTTGGTCCCTGTGTGTTGGACATCCTATCATTACCCCCAATCCCATCAAATCCTGCCCGGACGTCTCCACAATTAAAATATCCACATCTGACCATCAGTCCACATTATCTGTCTGATTCTCTGCAAGATATGTTGCAGAGGTTCCTGGTCCCTTGCCGCCAACACTCTAATCCATTTATCCTGGCTAAGGTGTGCGAATTACGTGTCCTATTGCCTTGTACTCAACAAGTCCAAGCTGATCCATCACAATTAACATCTGGCTGCATTTTGCACGAACACATTTCTTTAGAAACTTGCTGTCTCTCCCAGTACTTTATTAACCATCCTTTACCTGGCTAATTTGACACTGTTTATGCACTCAGTAGCTTCTTCTCTGGTTGTTCATGGATGCTTTTTGCAAGATAACACACTGACACAGGCAGGTTTAAATACTGTTTCAGCTAGGAGGGAGCAAGTTGGGTTTTACGTCATGTTAATAACGTTCCAGCAATATCACCACATCAAACTTCAGAAATGTGCTTCACACAAAATGCCCATGTGGGGAATCAGACCCAGGCCTGTAAAGAGAGGAATGAACACTTTAACCACTGGGCTACCCCACCGCCACATTTTAGATGGAAAGACATCACATTTTCTGATGGTGATGTACTAAGGGTGCAGGCCAGTAAACCTTGTTAACTTAATAAACCACTGAATCTGAATTATGTGTAGCCTAGTGTTAAACATTCACATGTTACATTGTAGGCATGATCCCCATAGAGGATGTTAGAAACCATGTTTGGGAGACTTGCTAGCAGCAGTATACTCAAACACTCTCATGTGGGGATCAGTGTGTCTTCAAAGTAAATAAATGATATTATATGGTTCTATAGGCAAACTTTCGTTGGAAATTGCTAACATAACTGCACTCAGAAATAGTGAATGGGACACAATCTGAAAACTGAACGATCCAGACAAAATGTGTTAATACTTTCAAAAGTAACAGGTTGGGTTTTATGTGGTGGAAGTATTAACTTGTTATCATATGCATTTTGTGCCTTTTTATCTGCATCAGTCTCATTAAAATACTTTCTGTTTGAAAGGAAACATGTGTGAGTGAGGATTTGAGGACACTTCAGTGTGATGCTTCATGAAATAAACTTTCTAATCAGCCTAGAGGCTTGGGAATTAGTCTTCTGAATGAGTGAAACATGATTACCAACATATGTACAATGGGACACCAAAGACCAAGGTTAGACTCTCAACAGGTTTAATTTCATATGCAAAATTCATTCAAAATGTCTAGGATAGAAGCTGGCAGATGTTTGAACTGAACTTTGTTTTTTCCGTTTACAGGAGAGCTTCGGAACCTCAGCTTATGTAACTTGAGTAAGAAATCAAGGCCATTTTTAGAGATGTGATATTTCAGTCAACATTTTTCATATGCCTATCTGATGTTTTAGAGTGGTCCTTTGAGCTCAGATTGCTTTTTGCGACCCTGATTGTTTCAGTGTGTTAGACACTGTTATTAGACCCAGAGGACATGGTGTCTGCAAAGTAAAGAACAAAAATCCATAAAAGGCTTTTGTTGAAACATTAATAGAGAGGAAGGATGAGGCTTCTTGACGAAACCTTTGAAGTTGGAAACAATTAATGTCATCACAATGCATAACTTTGTAAAAACTGTCGTGCTTCTTGTTTGATCATAGAAAGATTAGGAGATTGTTAGTCCATGATATACAGTAACGCTGAAACAGAACCTATCATGTGCGGTAATTGGTGCGGTGTCCATCTCCATCTTCTGATGATGAACTGTGATATCCTCCAGATGATGTGCACTGCCTACGCAGTGATATTTATCTATAATACCTTGCCCATGTAATTGCTTTTATCTTACGCAGATTATGGTGACAGTCTATTCATCAGCGCTATGTTGACATCAGACGATATCAATTAAGTAGTTGTTTACAACAAATGTTGCAAATTGGTGAAGATCAGATATATTAGATATTTTGCACTTCTGCACTCAGCATCTGACTTTTAGGCAATCAGATTTTTTTCCTGATAATTAAGTTTAATGACTATTTATGTAGCTGTTACGTAAGTGATGTGACCAAAGTCTTGCCATTTACGTATAGAGTGACTACACAATCTGTCATTTTTCACAGAATGGAAACTGAGTTATATGTGGATAGGTGATGTACAAGATCATTCAGTAATATTGTCAGTAACATCGGATTTATGGTGGGTATCGTCACAATTACATGATTTTGTTCTAATGTCAGCTGATGCTGGTTGAGTGTAAACAGGCAGAAGCCATGATGTCACCTTGGGTAATTTTGATTATAAGTGTTTGTGTGACTGTATGTAGATGCTTTTGGCATACTGTTTGCACGTCAACTCTCTCAATGCAGAGAAATTTGCATTTGTTCTAGACATTGTGTGTATTGGCTTGTCTGCATCCATATTTTCTAACTAAAATCGGGGTGGTGGAGTAGCTTGATTGTTAAAGCATCTTTTGTCATGCTGAAAATTGGGTTCAATTCCTCACGTGGGAACAGTGTGTGAAACCCATTTCATGTGTACCCTGCTAAATGTTCTATAGAACCACACTCACTCACTCACTCACTCACTCTAAGTTAACGCCAGTACATATCAGGAACAGTGATAAGAGCAATAGCATATTTATATTCATGTGTTGTTTATGTAGTAAGTCATTTCATTTGAACTTGTTCTATTTCAGAAGACAGATCCGTGATGGGTTTAGTTTTAGACCACACTGAGCAATATTCCAGCTGTATGGTGGCTGTCTGTAAATAATGATCAACCATATATACATTGATGCAATTAGGATACAATGACATATTAACTAATTAAGCCAATGAGTCTGACCAGTAGATCGCCTCTTACAGACAAATGAATAAGACAAGTCTTGAAAACTGCTGCTGTTCTTTCAATTGTAAGGTCCAGTTGTCATGGATTACTGTTTACAGAGGAGTTGCCTCCCTTAGGCTTGCCAGAACTCAAAGATTATGAGTTTGGATTCAGTATGATTGCTCTTGGTTTGTCGGCCACATGCCATCTTTGTGGGTTTTACTAAGTATAGGTTTTACTAAGTGTTAAACCCCTGCAACTTTTGTTACCTGGAAAGATCCAGGTTAGAATTGACCTTCAGTAGCCCATGCTTGTTGTAAAAAGGGGACTAATGGGATCAGGTGGCCAAGATTGCTAATACAGTTGACATGTCATTGTATCGCAACTGTGTAGATCAATACTTATGCATTTGATGACAGGATCGTCTGAAACTATTGTTTCTGACAATGAAAGAGAAATGCCAGTATGCTGTGCATTTGGTGATAATGAAAAAGCATTTAACAGATGATAGTTTAATGGTCTCTTCCTAAAACTGTACAGCTTTTGAATTAAAGGTAAAATGTGGAGACTTATATAAATACTTTTGTCATTTCGGATACCTTTGACATATGTCATGGTGTTGGGCAAGGATGGATCCTATCAGCTTGGTTGTTTACACTGTACATTAATGATCTGTTAAATGCTACTGATAATTCAGGAAGAAGCTTAAGTCTCCCCCGAGCCACTACCCCTGGTATCTTACTTGCAGATGATACATTTTTAAGTTGTACACCTGATGGTCTTCAGTGTTTATTGAATGTTAAATCTGACTGTGCAAACACATGGCACCTTAAGTTTTATTGCTGGTAAAAGTGCCTTCCTTTTGTTCGGTGACTGTCATAAAACATGAATGCCCATGCAGAACTATATTTGGGTGATCAAGTTATTAGCCACGAAATGGATATCGTATGAGTGGGTCTGTACATAAACACTGCTAAATCTACCCTGAGTCATGCTGTTTTAATATGTGAAAAGCTTAGAAAGCTAGTTAGTGTTAACCACAGTCATGATTGTATTTTGCTTGTCTACACCTTATTCATGCTGTACGCATATGGGAACGCATTGCACTACCCTGTGGTCTTTTGGGATATAGTATGTGATGTAAGTCACAGCTAAAGAATATGATATGCTTGAATGTGTGCTTCTGTCAAAAAGTACAAGGGTTCTCTAATTGCACCTGCTCAGTCATTGCCAGAGATTGTTTTGGACCGGTATCACTCTGTGCATATATTGATCAGAGAGGGTTATTGTTCCTGGGAAGACTGCTTAACACTGATGTTAGTTTCATTTTCTGACGGATTCTTCACTACAGATTAGCTCAACATGATTTTAGTGATAGTATGCAAAACATGCTGAAGTTTAAATCCTCTCCTTTTCACCATATGTTATATCTTACCTGTAAATATCATCTTACTGAACATGTTGACATTTATCATAACTCATCTGCATTTGTTGCTAAAAATCAATGGTTTAATCTTGTAAAAGATAAACCTTGAAGCATATGTCATTACTACAGAGTCAATCTCTCTCTTGCACAATCCAGCTGCTGGTAACAAGCTCTGGTTAATAGCTCTTAATGAGTCGGACTATTTTTATGACATATCCAATCGTATCCATGCAAACACTTTCCATACCGTCTAAAGAATGCTTATATGGCACATGTGCCTATGACATTGTAAAACATGTATTCCTGTTCTGTCCACAAATGGAATGTAACAGAGTGTCTGTTTAACTGTCTTATTGATCTTTTGGATGTTAAACCTTTTTAAGTGTTTGGGATGATGATGATGATGATGATGATGATGATGATGATGATGATGATGATGATTAGTTTTCTACTTGGAGGAGTGCCAAATGATAACATTAGAGACCTTGATACTGATCTATGGATTCAGTGTATGAAATTCACAAATAAAACTGTTCATGAATGGAAATGTCTATCTATCCCAACTGCATAGATCAATACTTATGCTTTTGATCACAAGATTGTCTGCTCCAGACCAGATTATTTACAGATCACTGCCATATGATCACTGTAAGATTCTTTGTGGATAACAACTTCTTTAGTACATATGATGTGTATCATAGAGATATTATCCAAAAACCTCAAGGACTTCACCCAAAGAAAACTGGCAGAAGCAGTTCACGTCCAGAGACACAAGCCCTCAATCACCAGAGATCAGGGATATCTTATCCCAACTGCACACAATGAACTGATATAGATAACAGATTACAGTTCACTAGCCATCTTTACTGTTTACCCCATCAGCCATGTATACTTTGTTTCGGCTACAGTCACCTCTGGCTTCTTCTTATTGTCAGATCATTACCACCATCCATTGTTGTTGTTAACCCCCACCTTTGATTCATACCTACATGTTGTTATTGCTTTATCCCTGTTCATGTATATTAGTCTGTTCTGTGCTGTATTACTCCACTCTTGCTTGACAACGGTATAAGGATCCATATGGAAACGTCGCACGTCGCGTGTGTAATGAAGAAGTTGTTATCCATAAAGAAACTTACTCTCTTACTACTCACCAGCTTCTTATAATGCCAATCAAACAAATCAGTGCCATATGGCAGGAATATTGCTGAGAGTGTTGCACAACAAACTCGCCAACCTAACAGGTGGATAGCCTTTGAAATTTGGCTATGTTTTTGGGCCTACTGCTGAAGGCTAGTATTTACACCTACTGTAGAAAACTAGTGTAGACCTTATTTCTCTAGTGTTTCAAGGCAGAGTTGGTCTTACTTGACCAAGCCAAAAGAATGTGCTTTGTTTATGTTCTTGATCAGTTTTATAAAGTTCCAATTTGTAGCAAAACTGAAACATTCAGATCTGGTTCAGAAACAGCCCTTGAATGCTGCAAGTAAATGAGGAATACCATCACAAAGATTTTCACTTGTCCTCATCACACTTTAGTGGTGTAGGGCTTATGGAGATTAGCTGACAGTGATATTCAAAGCTGGCCTAAACCACTCACTCACTCACTCACTCACTCACTCACTCACTCACTTCAGCCCTTGGAGTAGTGTGTAACCATACTATGGTTTTTAAACTGTAGGTGATGCGACTCTCTGATGATGAAGAAGCTGTTATTTTCACGCTGAGACTCATACATGTTGTTCTTGGCCTGTGTGTCGCTAAACTCAGATAGGTAGGTGTGTCAAAAGGAACTGCTTGAGTTTTTGCAGATGCTCAAGAGCTGATTGGCTCCTCAACAGGAAGAAATGGGTAATTGATGATATACACATTCCATCTGTTAAGCCCTGTCTCTTTGAATTGAAATCAGTGTGTTTGCTGTTTCAAAAACAAAGTTTAAGTATGATTAAAGATCTTAATTTGCCAAAAATGTCTAATTTTAAATTAGGGATGGTGGTGTAGCCAAGTGGTTAAGGTATCCGCCTCTCATGCCAAAGACCCGGTTTAGATTTTCCCCTGCCAAGATATACTGCTAAAAGTAGTGAAACCATAATATCGACCACTGGTTCCAGATGAAACTGTTTACAGGCTGACACGAGTATTAATGCACTATTGCTAACTTGAACATTAAGCCAGTGTTGCTTGCAAGAAACTTGGTCTGTATTAACAAGTCCATGATAATCCAGAGCTAATTGATCAACAACCTTTGGGAGATCTCTCACACATTTCGCAAATTGCTAAACATACCTCTTATTTCTTTGCCACTTGCTATTTCTCATTTGCATAGATTTTCCAAATTGTCACATGGCAAAGTGCTAGTAGACAAACATTTTAAGTCTCACCTCGCTCATTGAAACATATACACTACCATAAATTATATTATCTAGCCACCCACATCAGAGACAGTATATACAGAGAAAGTATATTCACACCAGAATTTTATGTTATTCAAGTTTTTGCTTTACATTCTCCTGTCATGAAATGACAACCTGCTAGTTTGAGATGATCCCTATTTGACTGCCATCAATTCATTCATGACAGTAGTCTGTTGTTGGAATGTGACATAACATGAGTCCGAACTTGACCCAGTTTGTACAACTGTCCACCTTGGCTAGCAATGGCCACTTGACAGCATCACAAGTCTAGAGACAGTGGGGTACTTTGTGGGAGGGTGATAGCTTTCAGCAGGGTGGAATTGGATAATGTGTTTGGGATTAGGGGTAGAATGGCAGCACCTGAAGGTTTAGACCTGTTTTAAAAGTGTGATGTCAAGGAAAGCTGGGCTATCAATCAGTGATATGTCTCTCACTGCTCTTTTCAATGTTGTGACTATGGGGATGATCCATGCACCAAATTGCTGAAAGTTGTGTTCAGTCTGTCAATGAGTTATCACAACATGGCGATGACAAATGCATTCAGTAACAATGAAGACTTCAATAAGCTCTGTAACATACCATAAAGCCTGTGAAGATGTGGATTATAAGTGGCTTTCACCCAGTCATGCTTGTTGTAGGAGGCACTAACAAAATTCAGTGGGCATGCTCGCTGACATGGTTGATGCTGAGGCAAATTTGAGAGCAAATGTACTGACCAGGTAGCCAAATAACCAATACTAGCCCTATCTCATGCATGATATTGCATCATAATTCAGTAGATTGATGTTCTTGTCATTAATACTGTGGTCTCTGGACAAATACTTTCTGGAATTCTTTATGTATTAAGAGACAATTCAACAACTGAAACTGAAACATTGAAATGAAATGAGATGAAGTATTTATCTACAACTTCTATGTTCTATCACATGAAACCTGGAATGATATGTTGGTTGGTTCCTTGATTGGGTGGGTTGTTGGTTGGTTGGTTAGTTGGTTTAATGTTCCGTTTATATAACAGCTGTCTGAAAATAATTAAGTCCGGACCAGACAATCCACTGACTGACATCATGAACTTCAGTGGGGATACAATAACATGTACCAACCAAGAGATGATCCCGTTTGCTAGCAGGACAAACATGGTTTGCTGAAGACCAGTTCTACCCCACATCTTCTTGGGTTGGAATCATAGGACTGTGAGTGATATCGATATCACATTTGTATTTCTCTCCAGGCAATAACTTATCAAGCAGCTCATTTTCTAAATGACAAAGTCTACAATGATCATGCCTCTAAAGGAATGTTTTTCTTTGGGAAATCTTATTTCCAGAACCTTCAGTAAATCAGTCTGAAGTGTTTATTTGTTGCACACACTAAATTGCCATAAAATGAATTTTAAGGGTAGTCATGAGCAATTTTTGCCCAGTGATGTATCGAATGACAGGAACATTATGAGCAACTGCGAAAAAATAATGTAGGCATAAAAAGGATGTGTGTACATCACCTTGATATACTGATCAGGGGAGTTTGACGTATTGTGCGTGTAGATGTCTCTGTTCATTTGAGACAGTTACGTAGTTTGGACATTGACTGATGCTGTCATTACTGAGGCTACAAAAGCAGCATGGGTGCTTGTCAGGCACGGTCTGCTAGAGTACAACACTTTGTCATCAAAGCACTTATATCTCTTTGAGCAATAATTATAATTATCACATTCACATAGATAGCTGTTGTTATTTAAAGAGTCAGAGTTGTTCTTTCTGGCCTTAATTTCAAGAAGGATTTGTTGCCAATTGAATTATTGATTTCTTGATTAAAGTACTATAAAACCCATGCTGTTAGTTGTATAGTCACCATTTGCATTTTAAATATCTTTTGCATTTTGAAATTATATATTGAATTAAGTTCCACAGCCCCATCAAACAGTCCTAAGGTTGAAAATTCAAATATTTTGCGATGTTCTTTTTCTCATTACAAGTTGTAGCTTTGAATGGTATCTTCAGTATGTTAACACAGCTTAATGTTGGAGATGGTATGCATTGATCAGAGGTTCAAAACATCTTACAAATCAGTGAATATGGGTATGTGTTGACTGACAAGAAACATAATGAGAGTAAATCTGGGATTCAACTGAAAATATCAACACTTCAGTGTTTGTTCGTCATGCCAAAGAGTAGTTGCAGCATCTTTGAGAAGAGTGTAGTAAGACGATCCAGGTCAGTGTAGTAGCCTAGTGGTTGAAGTATTTGCTTGTCACACCAAAGACCAGGTTCTATTGGCCACATGGCTACTATATATGAAGCCCATGTCTGGTGTCCCTTCCATAATATTGTATGAATATTGCTGGAAGTGGCATAAAACCCAACTTGCTCACATTCACCAGTTTACATAACCCAGGTTGATATTTACAGGTAATATTGGTACATATTACTCACTCCACCTTATGCACCACCCAAAACCACTCCATAGTCCAGAATTGCATAAACATTCATAAAATAGTAAGAACTAATGATCAACAAAGTTCCTGAACATATCCTATTGTCTACTATGTCCCATTACCAGAACAAAATACAGGTCACTTAGACATCAGGGTTTAAGTCGCTTGGGTAATGTCCCAGCTGAAATAAGCATGAAAAAACCATGGTATACCATGGTATACCATGGTAGACCATGGTTCACAGACCATGGTTTCCATGGTCTAGCATGGCTTACCACATCCGGTAAATGGCACCACAGTTTACCATGGTAAAATAAGACCATGGTCTACCATGGTCAACCATGGCAGAATTAGACCATGGTAAGCCATGGTCTACCATGGTAGCAAGACCATGGTGGCGGTAAATGGCACCACAGTTTACCATGGTAAAATAAAACCATGGTCTACCATGGTAAAAAGTGACTATGGTGTACCATGGTAAACCATGGTAAAAGAAAAACCATGGCATACCATGGTCTACCATGGTAAACCAGAATAAAATAAGACCATGGTGGACCATGGTCATCCATGGCAAAAATAGACCATGGTTCACCATGGTCTACCATGGTAACAAAACACCATGGTGGTAGTAAATGGCACCACAGTTTACCATGGTTAAGTAAAACCATGGTATACCATTGCAGAAAGAGACCATGGTAAAAGGAGGCCATGGTGTACCATGGATTACTACTGAAAAAAATGAGACCATAGTAAGTACAGCATGTTCGTTAGATTGCACAACCGTTTACCATCAGAATAACCTTTGGCTATTGAGACCATGTTGAAAACCAACCATATCACACCACAACCTACATAGAAAATTGATATAGCACAAACACCATGGCATAGAAATCAATTAGAATATCAAATATTAAAGAATTAACATAAAAGAGACCCATGCACTGAAAACAAACTGTTTACATTACGAAGACAAAGTTTATTACGAACATTGCCTCAGATTTAAATGAAAGACAATTTGACGATAGCTGTTGGAAAGCTCACAGGGATTGTGGGATATCCTGTGCAGCTAGAATTATAAATCCAGTTACACTGCTGAGGACAAATGGTATGTGGACATGTTCATCTTTTTTCAGAAGACATTATTATTTATTATTTTAAAACAGAAATGGCCGATGTCCTTCAGTCTGTATCCAGGAAAATGAACTCTTTTGGGACAACATTTCATGCAGTAATATACAATTTCAGAAATGCCATTAGACTATATGATTTAAAAGTAGACACAATGAGAGTCACGACCAACACAGAATTTACACGAGTGCCCCAAATCATCTACCTGGAAGTTGTACAGGGGCATCACAATTTCTCTCAGAGGAGACAGGATTATACACACATGTTGGAAGAACCTTCACGAAGAGCTGTGGGGACATCACAGAAGATACCCACATTGCTTCAGGGATAGTGCGTGAGTGAGTGACTGACTGAGTTTAGTTTTGCTCCACTTTCAGCAATGCTCCAGCAATAGCACGGCGACAGACACCAGAAAGGGGCTACACACTGTACCCAGGAGAGGAATCAAATCTAAGTCTTCAGTTTGAAGAGCAAATGGCTCTGGAATATAACTTAATCTTCAGTGTTTCAACATTAGTACCATTTCTTCAGAACTGTCCAGTGGAAATCTGAAAAACACACAAACAACATTTAATAACAGTGTTTCCCCATTTCAAAGGTTCTTGTGTTGTTTAATTGTATATTTATAACTGCTGAAAAAATGTTAAGTATTTTCCCATACTTGGGATATTTTTTAGCCTGAGTATTATACTAAATCATGTTATTTAAAAACATTTCTATACATTAATGACTTTGAATCACTTTCTTTTAATGTGAAGAGTGTATATCAGTAGCAAAACATGCAATAGAAGCTAAAACACAAAACTGGCTTCCAAATCACTTGTCTACATTCATAACCAAATACAATATTCTGAAATGATGCATAAAATTTCAAAATACTTATAATAATCAGCACTATCATAATATTGATAAAAACGTATCTCAAAGCATTTGAACCTATTTCCACGTTAAATGAATGGCAAAATGTACTGACACATTCAGTATTGGTTTACAAACAGCAGTTATTACAAAGCTGAATACAAATTTATACGATAGAAAGAAAATGGAATGTCCATAAACGTGCCTATAGCAATTACCTCCCTTTTATGATCATTTGAGTGTATTTTATTGTGTGTGTAATCTGAGAACAAACGGAATCTTTCAGGCTGACCTTACAGGCACCGTGAACTTTGACACCTTGTGCTACACAATGTTTTAAGTCATAAAGGTTTTTAAAGTACCGTTAGATACTGATCGTGTCTTAACATAAATGAATGGAACATATTACATAAAAGTTCAAATTAACGTTCATCACACATTACTCCTTCCGTTTGAGAGATATTCACTGTACGACATAAACACTTCATACATTGCTATATATGTTATTGTTACATTGTCTTACGTCATTCTTATCAAAGAGTGTTGCTTACCCCTTTCCCTATGTTCGTATGCGAACCTTAAGGTAATCAAAACAATTTAAATATCGGGGCACTCAAAACGATTTCAATATTGCTGTTGTTTACTTACCGCTCGTGCTCATCTCCATTGGAAATCAACCTGAGACGTATCCATCGGCATAAATCTAGTCTATTCCTTCTTCATATATCCAACATTGGATTATCCTCCAAATCCGTGAATCGCTAATACGTTAGGGTATTCTTCGCTTCGATCGTTGTCTGTTGGCAAAAGTTGTGTTTGGCGCCTCTCGCTCGCTTTGCGCGCTCACACAGGTCTACGTGACACATAGCACTAGCAGCAATGGCATCGTGCTGCGAAGAGATCGTCCCCATTCGGCTTGTCCCGGAATGGTGCGAGTTAGAAGTGGAAACGTATTTTTTAAGAAAAAAATTAAAGCCAACACGTTTTCATAGATATATACACATAGATCTACTACGACCAGGAATATAATCGTAACTGCATATGTAATAAATAAGTTGTACGGTTAGCGCTCATGAAGTCGCAATAGATTACGGAAGAACGAAGGGCGTGGCCGTGTTTGGCGCGAAAATCGGAGCCATGTACCGCGCGTTCGTGTTACTTCACAACAGTGGATAATTTCTAATCTTACGATGTAATAATGGCTTGAATTACAGTATTTCGGCATAAACATCGAAATTTGAATAAATATATATGTCGTATTATTTTCAACGGTGGGAATTGCGAAAACTTGATGTTCTGTGTGCACACGTCCCTTGATCGATTTGATCGATCTGTGGAAGGACAGTTTATGTACATATCCCCGCCCATAAATTTAATTTCATTAGTCAAAATTGACCTAATTTCTTAATGGTCGTACTTGCACGTGGTGAACAGAATGTGACAGTGAAATGTGTTCAAAAGTGGAGAGCGCTGATTTTTTTTTCAACGGGTAGATCGACGTACGAGTTTGGAAAGCTGTAAAAAAAAGCATCGATATCAAAATACTTTTCAACATTTCTTTCTGTTTATAGTACCAAGTGAATTGTTTGTTGTTTTTACTGTTTTATGTTTTTGCTTCACCATAAACACTGCGAAAGACGTACTTATAAGTATCTGCTCACTTGCGATCGAGAAAATCACGGGAGAAATTCAATGAAATGAGACGAATTTGACAGCGTACTTCAAAGTTTTACTTTATGGATAGACTAACAACTAGTCTCTGAAATGAACATATTTTACTGAAAAAAGTTCATATTGAAAATACTATAGTATAATACTATAATAATATAATGAAATAGAGCGCTGAGACTTTCTTCATTTGCAGCCTGAAGTTAAGGGAATCTACAATCCATATTTTCTAGACTTACATGGGTATTCTTGGATATATTTGCGTCAGGGTCTGTACTTTATGGATTAAATATCAATATTCAGGGCAATTAGAAAACCTCTACAGTATCAACTAGTTGCGTAGCTATTAACAAAAGGTGAGTTTTTCTTGGAACTGTCTATATTGCTGAGACAACTCGTGTTAGACAGAGCTTTGTTTAGCTTTTCAGTCGTACAATGTTTGTTGTCTTTATTTTAAAACAAGAAGAAAAAGGCACCCACACACAAAAACTAGTATTAGAGAGAGACGAGATTTACACAGTTTAAGGGACAACTTTAACAAAGGGATCGGGAGAAATAAACCATGCCTATTTTATTTTCAGATGAACACAGGGTTATTTTTGTTTTGCTTTTCCAGAGTATAAGACGTCAGTTGTTTTGTTTGTGTATCTCTGCAGCAATTATTAGTAAGTAAAATCAGTGAATAGTTCCGCTTATGATTACTTTTGTGACATCGTGTTCTATTTTTTTAATTAAATCACACTACATTTTAACACTCACTGAGGTGTTAAGATTTAGTTGTTTAATGCACATAAATGTAAGAACAAGGACCTACAAGATTTGTTATTCATAAATGAAACACAGAGTCATGAAACCATCAGGTTTCCCCTTTTAAATTTTTTATTTATCACAGTTTAAAATGTAAAGTTTTTCTGTGATGACCATGGTCTACCATGGACTTTCATGAGATGACCATGGTAAACCACTGCTTTCAACCAGAACACCATGTTTTACCATGGTTTTGTCTAGGATGACCATGGTCTGCCATGGCAAAAGGACAATGACCATGGTCTACCATGGTTTCTGGTGATCATGAGTTGTGATGACCATGGTCTACCATGGTAAAATGGAAAAGACCATGGTCTACCATGGTTACTGGTGACCATGGTCTATAATGACCATGGTCTGCCATGATGACCATGTTAGACCATGGTCTACCATGGTCTAGAAATGTTGGTGACCACGGTTTAGCACGGTAAACCATGGTAATACCATGGTTTACTGTGGTAAGCCGTGGTTGACCATGGTCAACCATGGTGCCGTTTCAGCTGGGGCACTGTCTCCAGTACAGGAGAGTTACAACATGGAAAGGAGCAGTGACAGACATATTACATCATGCTTAGTAGGTGACCAGGGCCAAATCTTTCTTCCCTCGTCATTACTGCCACAAATGGTTGAGCTAAGTGCCAGGTGAACTATGGGTAATTGCTGAGATCACTGCGTGGTCACTCTCGGACAGTTTGGAATGTCGCTGCCAGGGTAGTTATGACCACTTACCACCTACCTGTGGTATAATATTGCTTTCAGTTGTCTGTCAGTTAATGGATTAGCGGGATTAGATCTTGTGTAATTGGACAGTTTTATCTGTGTTTACAGCTGCTTGTAGATGTGTTACTCTGTGCATTAGTGAGCTGTGTTCGAAGTATTTGCTGTAGATGTTCATGACATACCAGTACATATGAAGTTGTTGAATGCCTCAATTGTTTTGCAGCCAGATTACCCATATGATTACACAATGCCATTTAGAAAGAGGTCAAATGTAACACATGCGGTGCCTGAGCAGGCTAGGATTCGAACTCGCACCCTGCCTTTGTGTGCTTACAAGTAGGTGCCTGACTCTCTGGGACTGAACCTACAAAGTACTAGAATTTGTACTTTACTAAGAAAGTATAGTCCCAAATATGACTAATGTTAAAAATTACCCACAGTTCAGCTCCTACTACCTTTTCTGGCAAATTTCTTAATTCAGAATTGGTACAAATGTAATACTGCAACCCAAACACTCGCTTCTGGTTGCCATATCTTACGGTCAAATCAACCTTCTTTCGATCAAACGCTATATGCCCAGTTGGATCTGAATGAGAAATATATACATATTATGTCTCCAAACCACCACCCTCCTCCTCCTCCTCCTCCTCATGATCGTGAATATGATGATGATCATCATCATATGTGTAAACATAGAATGACATGGGCACTTACATAATATCCTCTAATTATGGTGCTGTTTTAACAAACCCAGAACCTAAGCAGGGCCAACCTAGTAGGAACCTAGTGGTTCAAGCCTTTGCTTGTCCATTCCAAACATGGGTACAGTGTGTGAAGCGCCTTTTCTGGTGTCCCCACCACTCACTCACTCACTCACTGTACATTAAGAAAAGAACATTGAGTGCCTGTCAGAATTCATCACTTGATGGAAGGATTGCACAAGCCAATAGCACACATTTTGGCAGGGTCATAATGTATTTCCTGCTATTGTTCATGCTCCCAGTGCAAACAGATCTTTCTGCTAAGGTGAGTGTAACAACCATAAGCTAACATAGACTAATAAATTATGATAGTTTTAGTGCTAAGGTTGTTTTGTACAACAGCACTCAGAGAAATAAACAGGGATCGTTGTCATTGTCATCATTCTCTATTTCTTGGAGCACTGTTGTGCAAAAAAACTTATTACCTGTAACGGTATTCTTGTGTAAAATACAGAACTCAAACATTGATAAAATGATTAAACTATTTTCATACAATAAATAGCATGTTAACAAGGTAAGACAAACTCTAGGAATTAAAATGATATTGGCAGGAACAAAGGATTCCTGCTCAATTGGATTTAAAACGGGGTAGATTATGACGACGCCCAGATGGCAGTAATTAATTAATACTCATAGTATAACAGCAAATATTACAACACACGCTGGACAGCTTGGCCATTAGCTGGCTTTTCAGATGTATTGCTGAACTCCAGAACTAATCATATTCAGATGTTATGCAAATGGGCAGACACTGATAGCTTAACTATGGTTGCCAGTGTCGCTCACAGATGTGAAATCAAACACAGCTAATATTTGTTGGAGTTGTAGGTACTTGTAATTCAATAATCAGGTCAGTGCTGATCCCATTATCTTCTCACAATCATGTGGTTCTTCAAATATACTACTCATAAGAAGTTATTGAAATTCAGCTCCTCAAACGTGTTTCTCCAGGTGAAGAGTTCGAGCTGTTAGCTGAAGTAGTAGTATTCATGGGTAGCACCAGCGTCTGGGTTCTGCATAGTTACCTCCCTTAGATATGCCAGTCGTCATGTTTACTGGGTTTGATGCCCAGATTCTCCTTATGTCTCTAGGTTTGTCTGTACCATTTCCCACAGACCGGTTTCCCAGTGTTGCAAAAGTCTCAGACTTGCATCACTTTGGACTGTCACATGTATGACACATCAGTTGACAAGACCTCATGAAACTGAAGAAGTGTTTAAGTGAGGATAAGCCATGTCCACATGTACGTTATTGTATTCTCATGTAGTCTTTGTAATAGTACATTTACTTACCTTATATTCATCTGTGGTGTTCCAAAGAGGTGTAAGCTGTGCTTTGTTGAAGTACAAAGCACCACAGATGTTCAAATTTGGATCCTTTTTTTCTCATGTTGTTGTACCAACACAGTGTGACCCATGAAGATATGGGTTAGAATTGGTCTTTAGCAGTCCATGCTCATAATAACTGGTGACTCAGGTGGTTGCTGACTTGGTTGACACACATCATCATATCCCATTTCCATAGAGTGATGCTCATGCTGTTGATCACTGATTCAGTTACTTACAGACTGCCACTATATAATAATAATTAACAAGAATAATTGCGTTATATAGCCCCTATTTCCAGCTACATGCAGCTGCTCAATGGTGCTTTACACAATAGAAGTATATAGCTGGACAGTTACTGAGTGCCACATATAAATAAACCCCCAACTCGCTACCCAGTTTGTAGTGATTCTTAGTTTGTCTGCACAACCACTGTGTTTGTAGGTGTCATATCATACCCCCAACTCGCTACCCAGTTTGTAGTGATTCTTAGTTTGTCTGCACAACCACTGTGTTTGTAGGTGTCATATCATACCCCCAACTCGCTACCCAGTTTGTAGTGATTCTTAGTTTGTCTGCACAACCACTGTGTTTGTAGGTGTCATATCATACCCCCAACTCGCTACCCAGTTTGTAGTGATTCTTAGTTTGTCTGCACAACCACTGTGTTTGTAGGTGTCATATCATACCCCCAACTCGCTACCCAGTTTGTAGTGATTCTTAGTTTGTCTGCACAACCACTGTGTTTGTAGGTGTCATATCATATCATCATAATAATATCATCAGACAACTTCATCTCTGTGCCTTCCCTCCGTCAAACTAACACACTTTTTTCTCACTTAAATAATGTTCAAAGATGTGTAAAACAAATCAGAAACACTTTCGTGACATCTGCCACTGCCATAGCCTCCTCCTGAACCATTGCTTCCTTTGTAAGACTACCCAAATTTTCTAAACCCTCAAATATGGAAAGTCAACAGAATCAGACACAACACTTACAGCTTTGATGGCCTGATAATGATCGACCCTTTCAGTACCAGCCATGCAGTGAGAAACAAATGGGTTTTTGCCTGATGTATATTTTTTCTTTATGCTGCAACTCGTTATCACAGGACACATGACAGTAATGTAACTTGAAGTAGTTCAAGACATGCTTCTATGTTCTTAATCCTTACGTCGCAGTTTGACAATTCTGCATTGTCATTGTCGATGAAAGGGTCATATGTTAGACTACAGAAACTTATGCAGTGTCATATTCAGATCACCAGAAGCAAACATTAGCCAGAAAAAAATTACACGTTAGTATTCATATTTCCCATATTTAATACGATATTGTGAACAATGCGAACATTCACATACACACCAGTTGAAGCCAACAAGAAGGCTGAACTGGATATGCTCTAGATGTTTCTGAATGTCATTATCATAAATGGCTCTATAATTGAGGCCCTCCGTGGCAATTAGATGCACGTGTACAAAAGTGTCATCTGACTCTGTATTGTTGCCTTGAGCCTGATTGGCAGGATGGTGATCATTGGACTGTCACATGACCACACCTACTGGTTTACAGAACAGAAGTGGACATGTGTGTTTATATTGCGATATGGCAGTGTTCGATATTGGTTGTCACACCACATATTCTTGGTATTTATGCAGAGTTGGAAGTTTTGCATCTTACTCTAACTACTGACTATTCTTGGCTTGTGTTCATACACCTGAAGTGTCTTGTGATTCAAATCGTTAACAGGTGTTACTTGCCGGTACAATCAATGCTGATGTCACAATGCTTCTGTGAATGCTTTATTTTCCTTGTCTCAAAGTTTCTCTAAACGAACCTGCACCAAACATGTGACACATGTTGTTATGCTATGGTAGATGTCAAAATTCTAACTTAGGTCTGGTGCACTGAGGAAACTGGGATAGGAAAACCCATGCATGTTATGCATGTCTGAAATAATATTTTACCTACCACTCATCTTGCAGGTTTTCAGCACCTTCAGTATTAAACCTATCAGAGATTTGGAAGGTATTTTGATGGTACTCGATTTTTAAGCCTCCGCCATAATATGGCTGGGGGCATAATACGCTCACCCCCATTGTCCATCCGTCAGTCCGTACTATATGGTCGGTCTAAGGTATACTTTATCCACTTCTGCTCTGAAACTGAATTCAACAAACTTATACATGGGCCTTCTTGATACTGTAATGGTGTGCATCTCATATTTTGTTTTTTTTTGTATTTTGTTGGATTTTTTTAGAGATATTTGAACATTTTTGCCGAATTTCTCTATGATGATTGTGTAATAGGGGACAAAGAGGGGATGTACTTTATCCTCCTCTCCTCAAAAACTACTGTATGGAATTCAGTGAAGTTATGCATGGGCTTTCTTGGGAATGTGTATATGTTCATCCTGTTCGTACCTTGCAACCGGGGGTATACTGTATCCACTTCTCCTAAAAAAACACCACACAAAACATATTTAGCTAACATAAGTCATTTATGGAGACTAAAAGTGTGCATCTCATATTTTGTTTTTGTATTTTATAATTTTTTGTGTGTTTAGAGACGATTTGAACTTAGATAAATTTTGTGAAATTTCCCTCTGATGATAGCAAAATAGGGGATGAAGTCCATCCACTTCTCCACAAAAACTGCTCAACAAAATTGATTAAGCTTGAACATGTGTTTCATTGGGACCTGAAAGGTGTGCATCTCATAGTTGCATGGATTTTTATTGAATTTGGTTAGTAGACATTAATCACCAGACCACACTCAGTGCAGCTAACTCTTCCTTCAGCAGTAGGGGCATCTGTGTCCCCAGACACAATTTTTTCGTTTTTTGTCTTACAGTCACTGCACCATATTCTTATCTTTCCGCTACGTGCTTTGTAATGCAAATACCCTCTATGAATATTCTAGATTTTCTTCGGTCCAGTCTGTCTCAGTTCTTAAATCATGTTATTTTCCATTTTTACCCAGACCTTATTGCTATGCTATAAGCTGTAAGAGAATCAAGTCCATTTCTAGCCATAGTTTGATCTGAATGTTCCTTAACCTTGTTAGTGTGTTTGCGCCTAAACTACACCCATGTCCTTTGGAATTGTGAGGATTAGTCATAGACTGATAATTCTTTTTGTGGTATATTAGTAGCCAACTAGTGTATACTGATCAGCTCAAATCTCATTCAGCTGTTCAACACTTTCAACCACTTATCATGCCTTCAACAGTCCTCTCATCAGCTTGCATCTCAATCAACGGTTCAACACATATTCAACCATTCAACAGTCTTCCACTCATCAGATCTTGCTCAGTGGTTCAATACTTATTTAACCATTCAACACTCTTCTACTGATGAGCTCATATTTCACTTAACGGTTAAATACTTATTCAACCATTCAACACTTTTCCACAGATCAGATCAGATCAGATCTCATTCAACCGTTCAACACTTATTCAACCACTTAACACTCAGTCATTTGCTCAACAGTCATTCAACAAATCAACACTAAGTCAAATTCACCCTGACACTTGCCCATTCTACCTCTCAACATCTAACCACCCACCAACTGATTCACAGATACTTTCTTTCTATGGAGATTATGGTTGAATCTTCAAGTTTTCACAAAGGGTCTAATTTTTCAAATATTTCTCATAGATGGTCTTAATTCATTATGCTCTCATAGTATAATATGTAACACAAAGAAACAGTTTATTAAGTGTGCAAATAACAATGACACAATGCCATTTAGAAGTAAATGGATATGTCAGATATTTTCATCCAGATCTTTGTTTTGGAACCACTGAATTTATCACTTACTCCTTTAAAAAAATGGTCTCACTGACCTATGAGGATGTTTTTGATTGCAAATCAATAATCTGCATCCTCCAATAGCATCCCTCAAGGTTTTGTGTGCTAACGTCACCTGAGAAGGCGTATGTAAATCAGTGTAAATGTCATATGTGAGTAATCCCTTTAAGTGA
This sequence comes from Haliotis asinina, assembly GCF_037392515.1. Taxonomy (NCBI): domain Eukaryota; kingdom Metazoa; phylum Mollusca; class Gastropoda; order Lepetellida; family Haliotidae; genus Haliotis; species Haliotis asinina. The sequence goes on from NC_090282.1 coordinate 76,254,786, forward strand.
CACTTCAGGAAGAATGTTCCGTAGTGCATAGGGAACCTGTCATGACTCCCATATCTCAATGCAAAATCCCATTTCACACACCGTGAAATTAACATGGTATAGGTGTTTACTTTGAGAACTGTGCCAGTGTTATATCAATTATTGAAAGTTGGAGAATAACGTCTTTTAAAAGGTAAAATAGTTCATATCTTAGTAAACTAATCACTTCAACTTTGAAATATACCCTTGACACATATCATCATTGAAATTTGATGTATTTATGAAAAGAAATGTTAAGTAAAAATATGTTAAGTAAATAATATTTCAGTTGTATAGTGAACAGTTATAAGCAGTGGGATGATTGAAGACGTTTTAGACCAGAGCATGTTGAAAAGCTATATTGTGCCTTTAAAAAAATCAATTAATATTCCTTCGCTTCCCATATAAATCTTTCTACTGCTTTTCACTTATAGGATCATTACAAAGCATGCAAGAGCGATTGGTTTTGTCCAAATCCATTACAGTGTTTTAACACTAGTTAACCCTGTGTCTGCATGATGTCTGCCGAGCATCTTAAATATTGATTTCTTAAAGTCCATGTCCGCTTACACTGAAATACACCATGCCTGTTCACGTCAAAAGCAAGTGGCCATTTACAATTTACATAAGCCTTTTGATCCTATTTGTTGTAAGTGATCTGGATGTTAGTGATCTCTTTCAAGTTGAGGTATCACACAGTGGTGTGTGTATCTGCTGGAGTGATGTCGATGGGGGTTATTGACGATAATCTTTAATACTGAATCATTATAACCATTTTTGTTAGAGGATATGAACATACATGTTGATAAGCCTGAATGGTGACATGTCAGTGTTCTATGAGAGCTAAGGGCTAGTGTCAGCTGCAGTCACACTTGTGAAGTGCTTATGCATTATTGATGCAGAACTAGCTTGTGTTTTGTCAAGGTGGGAGCCTAGTAGGTATGCATTCACTTGTAACAATGGAGGTTGGTGTTTGTTTCTGAACATGAATACAATGTTTAGAAGCCTTTTTCTGGTTTGGTGATATTAATGAAATACTACCAAAGCAACAGAAAAGTCACACTCACTCACTCACTGCTGTCTTGTGTTTTTGCAAGCATCGTGCCTTTCTTGTTTTAATGACATACATTCTTTTCTTGTTTGAATGACATGCATGCTTTTTTTATTTTAATGACATACATACTTTCTTGTTTTAATGACATACATGCCTTTCTTATTTTAATGACATGCATATATTTTTGTTTTAATGACATACATGCCTTTCTTGCTTTAATGATACACATACCTTTTTTGTTTCTACGAGCATGATGCCTTTCATGTTTTAACTAGATACATACCTTTATTGTTTTCACAAAGCACTGACCTTTTTTCTGAGAAAGTTTTGGAAACTGTCGCCATGTTAGTGTTACTAAAAACTATCATTCAGATTAGTTTGTTATCAATAGCTGAAGAAAAGTGTCTGGTTCTGAGCCAGTCACTCAAGGCTTGTCATCAGTATTTGAGTTGTCTGACTTCCCACTTCAAGTGATCATCCACCTTACTTACAAAGGCTGGATGATTTGCAGCTCTGCTGGAATTCCCATTGGTGTCTGTTAGATATCACACGGATAAAGGTTGTATAAGAGTTCAGTAAATGGAAGGATTGGTGTTAACAGTGTCTGTGGCCAACCTGGCAAAAATGTTGAGTGCTACAGAGTTAAATATAATGAATGTATGTTGCATGAAATAAGCACAGCTTTATACTCTGGATATCAGTTTGGTTTTGGACAGTTTGATGTTGTAATGGAGACATGCATGGATATTCTGCCTAGAATATTCATTACATACACTGGGGAATACCATACTGTTGTACAATGGTGGTAGGGGATATGGTTCTTTATTGCTTAGTCATAACACTGTCCACTGAATCATTCATATCTAATGCTGAACTCCTTGATATCGTGGTTACAGATGTGTCTGTGGTTTGACTTCAGGGATATGCTTGAGTCATGAGATGTAATGTTAGAATGGACATGGCGTGATGCAGTGCAGATGAAACATTGTCAGAGACCCAGAGTCCATGAACAGACGTATCCATGACTAATTTGCCTGAAACAGTAAACCAGTTAACATATCTTATTGAATATTTTCCACAATACATTTCAATAATATTTCACCAGTTTTCTGGATTGTTTCTGTATAACACCTGCATCAAAGGAAATGTCAGTCCTGATCCCCAGCAGATCAGCATGCAGTGCTGTTGGCTACTTTGTTGTTTGACAGCATAGAGACCAATATTCCAGCCAAATTTCGTTGCTGTGCAAATAATCAAGGCTGGATCATTTAAAAATGAGATGATGTTATCAATCAAGTCATCAAGTCTGACCAGCTGACCCCATTTTTCACCTCTTGGGACAAGAATTGGTTGCCTAGAACCAATTCTTGTGCAGGGCACAGTGTTTCAGCTTTGGTATGTTAATTGCGTCATTCACAAATCTGGTGTTAGTTTTATGCAGAAACAGTCATAATAAACACTGCATTTCTCCTTGTTGGGATATATGAGTATGAGAGGTCTTCAGTTAGTTTTCTCTAACCAATGCTTGTCTCCCCGAACGGATTCCAGGGTAGAATATGTTCTCTCTACCCAGGAAACTAGGTTTTCTCTACCCAGTGTTCGTCGTTGGAGAAAGCTAAAGTAAGAATTTATTGGTTGCAGTTTGTGACCAAGTTTATAGTGTCAGCCTATGAAAGCTTGAACTGTGGCTTGTAATGTCAGTTGTTGGTTGGCTTACTCAGACATGATATTTACAGGGAGACATGACACAGCTTGAATATAGTGAACTTTGAGATGAAATAAGCAGCAGTCACTCACACTGGCTTTATGTTCTCTTAGTAACCATTACCTCAGTGGAATAGACTAACACATCAAGGCAGACATGAACATAGTGGCAGGGACGTAAAGTACTGTACATCACAGAGACTGATCTGGCCTTAATGCTTTAGTTACTTATTCCTAAAACCCCTTCTGTCAGTTTTGTCTTCTCAGATTCATGATTAGCCAAGCTGCAAGCTGGACTTGAATGATAAGTCCATGGATGTGCACTGATACAATCCAAGACAAGACTAGCCGATCGGACCGCAAATATAAACTCTGTTAAATGATTAATTTTTCCTTGGTATTTATTTGAAATGAAATTATGATGCATAATAATTATATTCATGGAGAATTTTGCAAGTCTAGTTGATTTCCCAACAGTGTGTCCCTCCGGATCCAGGGAAGGAAGCAGTTGTATTTGTCCTGGAGTCTGTCTGAGGGGCCATTATCTTCTCCACTCAACACAAATGCCACATCTAACTCATGCACATCATCTTATCCAAACATAAGTGCTGAACCTCTACTTAATAACCCATTTGTTTTACTGCTGCTATATACATGGTTGATGCTTGCATTTTCCTTCAAGATCAGATGTGGAAATCTCCTTTCAACCATGAGCTGTGTACGTCAACTTAAAGCCTAAAGACCCTTGTATCTTCTTGGATTGTTGTGAAGCTCAATGTCTTCTCTCTTTCACAGGTTAATCTGCCATTGTCTGTGTGTATAAATACGTAAGTGCCTCATCTAAGGTTTCCAGATTACAATATTTATCATTTAGTATGTGCTGGCAATTGTCCCACTATCTTTGTGAATGGCTCACTGTCCTGAAGTCTGGTGTCATTGTGATCTGACCTAGGCTGATTGATCACTGAATTAACCAAAATCAAATAAGATTTGTGTGAGTGTGATGTGTAGTGCTGGCAGGACTGTATTGTGGTGGAACACTGGGCTGTCTGTAGGTCCATCAGTCACTCATTCACGGTGTTTGTCGGAGGAAAATACAGATCTCCACACAATATCTTCCTGTCCAATAGCTAAATGAAGAAAAGGGTGTGGAGGAGACTTTTACTCAGCAATATTTGAGAATCAATCTCATGTTCTGTTAGGCCCATTAATGCACCTTGTTGTTCTTTTCAACTATCGTGACCAGTTTTTCAAGAATTTACAAGCAAAAGGAGAAACAGGGACAGATTTGATCAAATTGACATGACTAGGTATATTGTCAATTCCAGTGAGCCATAATTTTCATTTTCTGTAGCCAGTAAACGAGGAAGGTTTTGCATCAGATCTTAAGATAAAATCAGCCATCTTAATTTTTAGGACAATATGAAGGCATTAAGCATGTATTGTCCAGTACTCTGAGTAAAAAAAAAAACAGACTTGTATGTGCTTGTGAGCTTGGGTTGTTTGTTTGAACAGTACCATTGTACCTCAACAACTTTAGATATTGCTCCAGACATCAAGTCAAGTACTTCTTTGTTTAATCAGGTTTAGTTAGTTGAAGGCTACTGGATTTGATATTACTGTGGTTTAAAATAACATTCATTCACTTTAAACATACCAATGGGTCTGCAAAAAGAGCACCACCAGTGTTGTTCATGCTTTTGTACTTGGAGTGTTTATAACTTGGAGGTTTTGTTTTGATTTTTTTTTTAAACCATTTTCATACACTAGATCCATGCATATTATTTTCTTGTGCCAAATTTTGTGGTCTCCTGGATAGAGCTTCTGCCCAGAAAGTTGATACTTGTTCATACACAAGATCCATACATGTTTTTTTCTTGTGACAGACACTGTGGTCATCTGAATAGAGCTTCTCCCCTGAAAGTCGATAGCTGTCCAGCTGCATCATGCCAAAGCATAAAAAAGATGGTACTTAATGTTACCTTGCCTGGTAAGTTATTTATCGTTATGAAACAAAGGTCATTGATCCAGTGTTTGTATACTTTGACTGCCTTCCATGTAATTTAGTGGTGAAGAACTGTAAAATTGGTGTTAGTCCAGATTAGTAAACAAAAGCATATGCGTGCTCGCATGATGCCGATCAATGCCGTTTCATCTTACCACACTAAATGATTCGTCTCTTGTACAGTTTTTCTTGGCCACTATGGAAAAAAAATTTGCATTCTTTTCTTTACAGTCATTTTCGCCATAGCGCGGGTGTTGGGGTCCACGGATGACGCCCTGCGTTATAAGACATCCGTGTTATAGTACCTATTATTAATTAAAATTGTAAAATTGTATTTTCCAAGGACATAACAAAACTATATCGTATTGTTGAAGGTGGAAATAAAACAAACTTTGAAAATGAAAACATATGTATGTACAGGAACCTTGCAATCAAAAAGACAAGATAATTTAATTCTTGTTCCTGTTATGCTACCTGTTATTCAACTAAGCCGGAAATAGCGATCAGCTGTGCACAGATGTTTTGGTCCAATGTACCGGTGATTCAGGTAGAAACGATCCAATAATATTGCATCAAAGAATTTCTATTCCATTTTCAGAATATTTTATATATTAAGCAGTTATTGTAACATATATATTATATATTGCTATAGGGTTATCATATAATGCATGTTTTCTGCAAACATGTTTAACATAACAATGAACACCGGCCGTTACCTGTCTGGATGCATTTTTCGTAGGAGACAGTTTGAAAGTCACCGCTGACTTCCCACGGTACTTGCAACTTTGATCGTAAAAAAACAAAATGTTGGCCTCTTAATTGTTAGAAATAACTTCAATGAGTCAATAACGCAGGCCTCACACGCAATCTATGGGTTATGAGGTTGTAATATGCTATTAGTTGCTAAGAATAATGTGAAATTGGTGCTATCGTGGTAGGCGCGAAAAACAGACCCTCACGAATGTGGTAAGCGGAAGTTGTACGCGTATGGAATGGGGTTGTTTCTGTCAACAGTTTTAATGAATAAATATGTTATTGAGTTAAATCAAATAAAATGTATTTTCTCGGATGACTGTGTTTAATCACTGTGGCACAGTGTGTTGCATCACATTGAAACTACTCCTCGTAACTCGACTGATGGCATGTCTTGTCTTTTATCACTACTATGATGTTGGTACGGTTATTATTGAGAAAACCCTGCATGTTTTAAGCATCTAAAACTCAATGGATATGTACAATACACACTCTCAGTTGCCATCCACACTGAATTTCACTAGTTATCCCCAGTAACGCATTTTGCGGGGGATATGAAAATACACCCTGTCTGTCTGTCCGCCTGTCCATCAACATTTATCTTTTCCAGAGCAGAACTTTGAAACCATTCAATATTTCTTCACCAAACTTTCGGTAGCTGGGTACTCTTAATAAAATATTTTTCGCATTTCTATGGCAACAAGTGTGACTTACACTGAAATTGGAGATGATGCGGGGGATATTGATGACAGTGTCTTCTTGTTTATATTATTTACCAGTGTGCAACAGCGGATTTGTTGATGAGCTATTTTCAATTTTGTGAAGGGGACTGATCGCAGTTTAACTTTTTAATGGGAGCCACGGATTACCCCGCGGTTCAACCAAATCTGCAGTAACGCAAAGCGCACTGTTGCGAGGGATGACTGTAGTTCTTCTGCAAACTCCATCATGGACTTGCTGAAAAACAATTTTTTGCTTGCTTAGTTTTTGACTGATTCAGATTTTCTTGGCTATTATGAAACAGAAATACTTGTTTTCTTTCCTTTAATTCTTTTGCAAAATCAAGCATAGACTTGCACAAAAACAATTTTTTGGTTAGTTTTTTAAATGACTCTCAAAGCTTGCACATCAACAAAACAAAATACATTCTGTCTCTTATCAGAGACAAGTGGAAACATGACTCTTGTGAATCATTGCCTGAGGGACTTATTTTTCTTACTTTCAGTTATTGTTTTGGAATATGAAAACTTCCATTTGTATATATGTCACAAGATTTTGGATTAGTTTCAGCAGTCAAACTCTATTCGGGTCAAAATGGCCAATTAGTATTTTAGTCTGTGTTAAAGACTCTGAACAATATTACTTTCCCTTCCACACAGCCCCTTTCTTTAATGCCGAGCTCAAGATGAAGCAAGTCTACATCTTTAATGCTTTATGGACTGTGAATCTGAATCTCCCATTAGACTGGGGCCCCTTCTTAGGTTAAGTGGGGTTGTTTGTATCTAGAAACCATTAGTCAATAGTCCATGCGTAAGATCTTGTGTGCAATAGGCCTGTAGTTTGGTGAGGCCCCCAGTGTTCTATGGTAAAGTAGTTTGTTGTACAGAATTACATCCCTTTACTCTGCCAGGATCACCTGACAGTGCTAGGAATCCCATATTTCCCTTCAACATAAATTTTGTCAGCATCAGAGCTGTGCTTAAGGGTTTTACTCAAAGTGACAAGTAACATTATTGTCAACATGGGCAGACTTGGTTCATTATGGTGACAAACTGTGATATAAGTGGAATGTTGTTGACCAAACTCACTCACTACCTCATCATCAGTTACCATAGCAACAGTCAGTAATGGTAAATGTGCAGGGTACACTGTAGACAACATCATTTGGGATCAGTCAAAAGAACCGTTACTTCGTATTCTGTAATAAACTAATTCACTGACTGATATTAACTGTCTAAGGATTAATTAGGAGTCGATAGTTACTGAGATGTAGATTACTTATAATGGAGGTAGCAATAATTCCATTGGTATTCTAATCAAGCAGGCCATGTGTTCTTCATTATGGACAGGAGAAAGGGACCATCCCAATGCTTGGTAAAGTTCTCGTATCAATAAAACTGGAGTAAGGGACAAATGAATGGGTGTTATTTAATTCCAGCCAGGACATTCCAGGAGTGTGTAGCTATTAACGAGACACAAGGTTCGTTAGTGAGATGGCTGAGAACCCCTGCTGGAGTGGTCAACTCTTTGAGTGGACGTCCATGTTGCTGAATAACTCACTACAGCTCATTCATCATTTGAAAGCTGATGCAAGGTGAAGAGACTAGTTAGGAGGAATCCTTAATAGCCATGTTTGAAATGCATTTGATATTTGATGTACAGTCATAGTGCGTGATTGAATGATAAGAGAGAGAGTGAGGAAGGTGAGAGAAAGATAAATGGAGCAAAGAAGAGTGAAGGTATGGTGTGAAATCGAAAATGTTGGTGTGGAGGCCACACTGAATGAAGGAGTAATTGATAGGATATGTGATGAGATGAAGAATCTGCAGACACTACATGACATCACACGACAGGACAGTTTGACCATGGACCCACAAGGCCATCTTGTATAATAGAGGTGTACACACAGGATTTGCAGCAACACCTGCACACTGCACCATGCAGAGTTCCATGCACCTCAGTAGATCTCTGCATCTCATGGATGCCTCCTTTTATAATGAAGTCCATATGGGTTTGTATGAATCTGTTAGAACTTACCTTACTGAACACAATATCAAACAGGTGACAGATGGACATACTTCAAGGGCCTCACCCCATGAGGGGGCAGTGGGTTAGCCCAGTGGTTGTGTTTGCTTGTCATGGCAAAGTTCCAAGATCTATTCCCCACATAGGCACATTGTGTGAAGCCCATTTCTGGTATCCAGTGCCATGATATTGCTGTAATGTTGCTAAAAATGGCGTGAAACCCAATTCACCCACTGGCTCACACACCTCGTGTACAACTTGCAATACACACCTCGTGTAGCAACTTGAATAAAGTGTTCATATTGTGCTACAGCTGTTGATGGTACATTCTCACTTCACTTATTGGTGAACAGTTTGTTTCTAGAATGACCGACATTGCTGTTCTTGCTGGTGCTGCAGGTTTTGTGATATCACAGTGGAATGGGGAAGATCTTCTCCATGTCATCTTCAGTATGTCCTCTTGTGAGTGTTTGAAATGCTTAACTTACTTCTGTACTGACCAGTCATTTGTTCCATGCTGTATGTCTGCTTCTGCCTGCAAAGAACAACACTTAGCTGCAAACAGTTAATGCATGGCAAACAACAAAAGCTTAGGGTATAGCTTCTTCAATAGCTGAAGCAGTAGTTTGTATTAATTTAATCTGGTCATTTTCCCAGTCTTCACATGTAACATACCATGTACATGCAGTGTTTCAGTGGGAAGAATCACCAACAGCAGTTCTAAACAGCTACAGTTTATGTCCCTGGTGGACAAGTCAAAGACATGACAGAATCATCTATTACCTGCTTCTTGTTGAGAATAGGGGAAATATGCTCATTATCTTCATCCAATTTGTTTGTCGGAACTGGATTCCCAATTTTGAGGACAATTTATTTTGTTTCTTGGGATGTTATCTGTTCTCCTGTCCGAAAGTTGAACAGTTCACTTTTTTTTATTGAACTGGTCTTCATGGAACTGTATGCCAAGGGTCCTTATGTTTCCTACTGTGTGGAATGTAGACAACACAAATCATGTCACTCTGTGAGACATTCTATACTTATTTCAATATGTATGGTTTAAATACAAGTGTTAAATGGTCACCACATGTGATGTCTGGGTTTCAGCATAACAACAGCTGTGACTTCATCAGTCCAAACTTCAGAAGGTTCAGTTGAGTTAGCAAGAAAGGACTGTAGACTTTACATGAGATCATTAATTGAATGGTCTTGTCACCACCAAATTCACATTTTATGTGAACTCATTCTGAGATGGTGAAGGGATACAGTCACCAATGTGCCTGTTTGGATTTCATTCTCCAGAATCTTGACAGGACGATGTGTATAGATCGTTGTTTTCATCAGGAGTTTCTTGGTATCCCTACCGTCACTAAACCCTTTCTACCCATGTCCACTAAATCTTGGTTGTTGAAACTCTGATTTTCCCATTACAATACAATGATCCATGTGAATACCAGAGCATGGGTTATGGTCATTGTCTGGAATATGTTAGCAGAGATTGGAAGGAGACGCTATACTTCCAACTTCATGCAATGCTGGACTGTCTGTGTTTGTAAATGACTTTACAGTTCTGTCCTCTGTATGCACAGGTCAAGGAGTTCTTTGACCAGTCCACGTCTGTGATTCTCTACATGTATAAGGCAGACATGATAGATTGGCAGTGGTGGTCCCTGTTTAGGGTGTTATATAGTGTTATAGTGTATGTCTTCATCCTAGCCCAACAATTGAACACTAACGGTTGTGAAATTGAAAGACGGCTTGCCCTTCAACAATGTATGATGATAGATGTCTGTGGCTGAGGGATGAGGTATCATACCACATAAGAATGTAGAGTGGATTCCCCTGTAGCTGTTATAGCTGCATATGCCATCAAAGTCAAAACGTTTGGATTCTGCTATATCAAGTCAAATGATCTTTGTGGCTTGAGCCAGTATTTGCTCTTCCCTTACACCATTGGTGTTATCTGACTTGATATCAGATGCAGTATCTGTATCAAATGCTAAGAGCACATGACAATTCTCAGGTCCAGAAGCCAAAAGTTTCCTTTGAGTTTCTCTTTGAGTCTGGTTATATGGATCTGAGAAGTCTCAACACCCAGTTTCTTTTTGTTTAACTTCCCATCAGGATCAGTGTAAGAGCCAGTTTTGAAATACATCTGCTGTCTTCAACAAAGGCTTAACTTTTGCCCGTGTTACTGATTTCCTGAACACTGGCACTGGCATTTCTCAGATACTATTTATCAAATATATAATAGTTTCCACAGTTTTCTTAACATACATATTGCTTCAGTTATAGTAAGAAAAGGGCAATGTCTGTTTAATCAGTTACAAGATCCATATTTGACGAAAGCAATATACAGTCGATATCACTTGATCTCACATAAGCAACATGTGTGTCTGTGTGTATATATGTCTGTAGATTGATCATCAACAAGTTGGTGTCGAACAGTATCTCAAAGTACTGGCAAACAAGGATAAGTTGGACTGGCGTAAAGAACATGTTTATGAGAAGTAGGCGGTGAAGGGCAATGAGCAAACCCATTTGGTTTGTGAAGGGGAAAGCAGATGTAGGCTAGTACACAGGCGGCAAATGATTCTGCTCCTCGCTTGCACCCATCACACCACATAACCTGGAGCCCCTTTGCTCACAATGACAAGCGCCAGTGGGCGGCACTCATACATGCCAATATGGATAAATTGTCAGGTTGGTGCTCAACATAGTTTCAGTTACTTGACTGACATAACAGCCATATTGAAAAAAGCGACCGTCTTGAAAATTACTTGCCATGGTGCTGGCCGAAAGTCAGAATTTGTTCACCTTGTTCTGATCTGTTGGTGTGTAAAGTTTATTTATTCTGACACAAAGGTCAAGCATACCATCTCTCACAAATGCACAAAACATTCTCTTTTCTTAATTATAACTAAACATTTAACAAATTTACTCTCATTGATGTAAAACATGGATTTCAAAATAATATTTTGATTAGTTTTCTTAATAATAGCTCCAGATGCATACTCCATGGACTCTTATTGTGCAAACTTATCACCATATGTAGAGGTTTTTTTTGTACATAGACAGTTTCATGCTCAAATTGCTCAGTTTGGCACTGTACTTGACACTCTATAGTAATGAGTGGGAGCAATAATTCTTCATTTTGATAGAATACACATATTTTGATAAAAATTTGTATTGAACACGGACTTGTTTAATAATCTTTCTCACATAAAATTTGGACATAATCAAAAATTCGTCTTTGGTGTTGCTGGTTCAAGTGTGGTGTATGAGTCCATTTTATCAGCTGATTCAACAAAAGACTTCACCCAAAGTGGAACCTGGCAACAGGAAGAAGAAACAGGTTATTTCTGGAAACATTTATATACACAAACATCTCCATTTTTAAACATTTGTATTCAACAGAAAAATCTCAAGTCATGATATCTAACCCATTTGAGTGTATGTGAGTGGAGCTTGAGAGAAATCAGCTCTTTGTGTCGCACCATATCGTCTGTATGGTTTCATGCCAGTCTGCAGTTGCAATGTTGTGGAATTGTAATGTCCATTTCATTCACCATTTGAGAACCAGATTCCTGACACGAAATTGCATCTATGGACGACATGCACTGTTAGGGCTACTTTTATATGCGAGAGGATGTTCAGGGTCATTTTGAAGTGACGATCCTTGAGAATGCTGGGATGATGTTTAATGCCCGTCGCAAACTGTAGCATTAACAGGATTAGGTCGTGATGCAACATGCTCTCATCATAGTTACATACCTTTTTGGAGTCAGAAACGAGTAAATTGGTATGGTTTAGGCAATATTCCAGTAATATCATTGCCGGAGTCATCAGAAATGGGCTTCTCACATTGTACCCATGTGGGGAATCGAACCTGGGCCCTTGAAGTGACTAGCAAACACTTGAACCACCGCCTCTAACCCCCTTTGCCCTTTGATTTAGAACAAATATAGCCAAACAGTAATACCAGAGAACATCCATATCTGCACAAACAATTTCCTGTGGCCTAAAATAATGATTGGAACACTGGCAATCATTGGCAATCATTGGCAAACACCAGGTGTTTATTAAAAAAGTTTCCTGATCTCTATGGTAACAATATTTTATGTTTGTCCATTACAGTGTAAGTTTATTCCACAGGCAAATCAACATCTTTTGATCATGTGTGAGCCTTAAAACCTTTCCTACATTATGCAGTCCTTTAATTCAAGTTGCCAGGGGTGACAGACGCACATCTTTCATTAATATGATTTATATGATTGAGATCTTAAATGGTTGAAGATAAGAAAGTTCTTTTCACAGCAAATCTATTCAATCAAACCTTCATTACTTATTAACCTTATTTCTAACACATCACTGTTTTCTTTTGACACAATCAGTGTTACATAGCAGGCAGTATTTTTGTAAATTTTTCCTTCACGAACACCTGGATTTCCAAAAAGAGTAAGTGATAATGAGAGTATAATGTACATAATGAATGAAGAAAAAAGAATTCACATGATTGAAGAAATTTTGTGCACGTTTCTCTCACCCCATCAATTAAGTTTTTGACCAAACCAGTTTCAAGGGTGTAGTCAGTGCATCAGAAGTCCCAGAAAGGTTAAGTTTGTGAGACTTTGACCCATTGTGTGCACATGTGCTGGTATTCCCTTTTTGTATGAATACTATGTATTTAGCAGTATATGTCCCGATTCTTGTCCTGAACGTGGTATCTCATGAACTATTGTACCCAGTGTCTTCAAATTTGGTGACAGCCTTCATTGGGGGATTATGCAGACATTTGTTGATTTCAGTGACCTTGAGTTAGTTTGTAAGCTCGCTCATTTATGAATATTTTGCTTAAGTTGTTTGGGCTTTTTTTTTTATTCTAAAACTGCAGCTAAACTGAGTTAAAATTTCAGCTGTTTCAAATTGTTCAACTCAGTTTGAAATTTGAATAAAAACTTAAGTTTGTTTCAAGAAATCAGGGCCTGGTTAATGTTCACATAACCAGAAATACAGATGGATAGATTGTGACATGATGCTGTGGAGCTGCTGAGTGGTAGATTTGGCAAATGAGGAGTTGTGCCCCTTAGTTGGCAGGATCCACTGATCATGTTTTCTAATTTTGTTTCAATTTCTTGGTCAGACAACTCCACACCAATGCTTATGACTTCAGGAGCTGAACACAGGGGATGACTAGCAGTAAAATGGTACACTCTAAACATGGTACAGTACATATTGTGGTACAAGGCCTTTGCTTCTGTCTGTTTTGGTTCATTACATAAGAACTTGCTTCCAGGAAAATACTAGTCGTCTGGCAAAGAAATGTATAGATTTTGACAAAATGATGCAATTCTAGACATTTTGGAAGAAGTTTTAAAAGGTAGGTTAACAAAATGATGGTATGAAAACCAAAACTACCGAATGTTTTAACTGCACTTCAATATACTGTACCATGGTTCTGCTAATACTGCGGTATTTCACCCCTATGGATTACTCTTGGAAATATTTATGAAGTAGTTTTTTGGAAAAATTGACTCGTACATTCTGAGATGTTTGATAAAGATTATTTAGATAACTGTTGAGAAGGTCTATAGTGATTCTGGTATAGCACACCTTTAGTTATCCCCCGCAACATGTTTTGCGGGTGTATAAAATTGCACCCCTCCGTCCGTGCAGATTTATCTTTTCTAATATTTTCTGCATTTCCATGGCAACAAGTGTGACTTACAGTGAAATTGGAGGTAATGCTGGGGATATTGGTGACTGTGTCTTCTTCTTGTTCATGATTCAAGAATCTGAAAATCTTTATGAAAGTGAAATTGTGAGCTTTAAACCGTTATTTCTCAGACACTTCAGGACAAATTAGACCCCACTCACAATGTTTGTTGTGAGAGGTGATTTCCTTGAGGACTATGTAGTCAGTATTACCATGGAGAATGACATTCTTCATAATTATAGACAAGTCTTACTAAGCAGGGGTATTGGCAGTATTCACTTAGTCCCTTGACATCCCATATCAGTCAGCAAGATGAAAACAGTCCTTAGCTTCATGAACACTGGTAAAAACAGGGGGAAATTTCTCTTTCAAATTAGTGTAGTGAATGTTATCCCCTGAAGAAAGTATAGATCTGCCTGTAATATATTCTATGCAAATATTTCTCTTCATCTTAATTTGTCCGAATGAGTAGGAAAACTATTCCTTATAAGGAGGGACAGAGGAGGCTCAGAAAAACAGAATTAAGGTTGTTACCTTTCTTGATATCTAAGTAATGATTTTGTGTCAGATTTCAAGCTAGCTTGTTGATAATGATGCCAGACAAAAACTGGCTGCCAAGGGGATGGATGGAGTGGTATTAGTAAGAATTATCACATGGAGGCAGTTCCGTGACGTTCATGACAGTCATCAATTAGTCAGCATATGTGCCTTGTTAGTACTGCATTCATTGCATACATCTTCTTCCATAATTCTATATATCATAATACCATACACCTGGCATCATTCCGAGGAAGTCTGGTAATTTGGCTGTTCTGATTCTTCCACATGCGGCCTCTGTGATATTTGGTGCCGCCGTTTGACAAGGCACTATACTATGCAAGTAGGAAACAAAGGATGATGAAGGAGTGAGTGAGTGAGTTTAGTTTTACGTCGCACTTAGCAATATTCCAGCTATATGGCGACGGTCTGTAAATAATCGAGTCTGGACCAGACAATCCAGTGATCAACAACATGAGCATCGATCTGCGCAATGGGGAACCGATGACATGTGTCAACCAAGTCAGCTAGTCTGACCACCCGATCCCGTTAGTCGCCTCTTACGACAAGCATAGTCACCTTTTATGGCAAGCATGGGTTGCTGAAGGCCTATTCTACCCTGGGACCTTCACGTGTCGGATGATGAAGGAACTATATGGTACCATTTTTAGCATCCATGCATGTAAGTTCTCTATGGAACTGTGGAAAGTGTGTATTGTGTGCTCTTTAACACAGTATGATGACCAGTGATTATCCATTTTGCCAAATCTAGTTGTAATTGCATCATTGTCACGTGAAGTAGTGACAGTAACATCATGTAGTAGCGGTGATACCGCCACATCTTACATTAATTACCATAATACCACATCCTAACACTGACCCGTGAAGGTCCCGGGGTAGAATACGCCTTCAGCAACCCATACTTGCCATAAAAGGCAACTATGTTTGTAAGAGGCAACTAACGGGATCAGGTGGTCTGGCTTGCTGACACCTGTCATGGGTTCCCAATTGCGCAGATCGATGCTTATGTTGTTGATCACTGGATTGTCTGATCCAGAGTCGATTATTTACAGACCGCCGCCATATGGCTGGAATATTGCTGAGTGCGGTGTAAAACTAAACTCACTCACTCACTCATTCACTCACTCACACATCCTAGCACTGCTATATCTCTTAGTAACACCCCTTGCAGTAACAGTGACACTGCCACATCGTACATTAGTAACATCAACAGTGCCTCATCTTGTAGTAACAGTGCAAACAAATTACAGGTAATACACTTGTAATGAACCTTCATAATGAATACTTGGGAATTAAAGTTGTTGACTCAGTAAAATTTGTTTGCCAGATGCTTTGTATGCATCATTAGTTTGTGAATAACTCAGAAATGTAACATATTGCTAATTGGCCCACAGACCTCTGTCCTCAATCCCTGGTGACCTCAACAGGTCACGCAAGCAGTGAAAAGATCTCCAGAAAGTCCTCATCGCCATACGGTCAGCTTAAACCCAGGACAATGGCCACTCTGCCACACTAACAGTCATAAGAGGCAATTAACGATGATAAATTGCCACAAATTTGCCTCTTGAGTTGGTGAAAGACTACAAAATGGCTCCCATGACTCAGCACTACTTGTGGCTGATGAGGGCGTTATGGATCACTGATCACAAAGGTGCCAAACCGAATCAAAAGAGAGGGTTTGAGAAGTGTGGTAATTACTTCGACTGTTAAATGCCCATTGGCCGGAGAATCTATTATGGTATGTTTCTCTGAAGATTCACTAAACAATATTTTTTATCATGCTTGAGTGTTACTCAAAGTCGATGACTAGAGGTCTAGCAACATGGCCACCTCTCCATCAATCCAAAAGTGGTATTTTATTAGTTGATGATTGCCATGTGAATAATTTTTGTGAGTGTGCCTCTGAATTTGTTTTGGAAACAGGAACCTATCTTTGTGCTCTTCAGCCAGCATTGTTATATGGTCACATATATATGTCTAGTAATGAAGGTTTGATTGTTAGAACTATTTTGCATAGGTTCTCCATTTGTCGTGATATGTTTGAATTGTTGGAGATATTGATGGAAGTTGTACAGAAGTACCCTTCATCATTTACAGCCGCAGAATGACAGGAGACTATACAGAAATGGTGAAAGCCTTCCAGTGTAATGGCCACTCGTAGTCACATTCATGGCAATGTCCGGTTAAAACTGGCTCCCAGCAACATCTGAGATAACCAAAGGTTTGTGGATTTGACAGATAGTGTGTCCTTGTATGCCGATGGCATGGATTGTTCCTCATAATATTCCTCACTTGATTGTCCATACCAGACTCACTTGTGAGCAGATGGCTGTCATACAGTCGGAAAACTGCTCAGTTCTGTGATGAAAAAGAAGAAAACAAACCAAACCCACATTCT
Organism: Haliotis asinina; assembly: GCF_037392515.1. Taxonomy (NCBI): domain Eukaryota; kingdom Metazoa; phylum Mollusca; class Gastropoda; order Lepetellida; family Haliotidae; genus Haliotis; species Haliotis asinina. The sequence goes on from NC_090282.1 coordinate 76,271,734, forward strand.
GGATGAGAACCATGAAAATCTATACAAATATTACCACAGCTCTTGGACTAGTAATTGTATTAGACAACAGAAACATACTAGTCCTGCAGTTAAGTAAAAACTGGCATTGAATTCAGTCAGAACTAGTATAGATGATAAGATGAGGCAGGTTTAGTGGGCTACATTGCACTTGACATGAATAATCTTTGGGAAATAGTTTTCACATTTTTTAGAAATTTAGAGAAATTTATTGTTTAGATTTCAGGTTCACAAGGGTTTGCACTGCAGCAGAAATTTTTGATGCATAACAGAAGCTAATAGAAAATGTGTAATATAGTAACTGCTTTGAATCATTCAATGCCCTTGATCATTAGATTGTCTGGTCCAGACTTGATTATTCACAGACCACCGCCATATGGCTGGAATATTGCTGGGTGCAGCGTGAAACTATACTCACTCGCTCCACAGGCAAACTGTAACAGAAATGGGTTGCACAGCATAGAGAAAATGACCAGTCTTATTACATGCAAGCAAAGTGAGCAAAAGTTGGCAACATACCTTCCTCGCTTCGGTTCCAAAAATATTTTTCATGAGAAAATAAAATAGCGCCACCATCGAAAGTATATACCCATTTCTTCACCGAGTTGTGCTCTCACATTTCCAACCCATTGTTGAACAATTATTCACTTTTACAATAGTTTTTATTCAACACTTTAAGCGCAACTCTGGTATATCAGACCGTTCTTCGCCTCCATTCTGCCTTCCAGCTTCCGGGTCAACAGAGTGAAGGAACAGGAGGGTATTAGTCTGGAATACTTACAGTTACCTCCCCTACTTCATTCACCATTACGCCAAAAGCGTATTTGAATGTTACAAAAATTATAACAATAGTAACGACAAGATAAGACAAATACACTCAAGCGGGTTCATGATAAAATTTGGCAACATGATATTTCTTTTTAATTTCTGCTTATTCTTGTCCCATCACCCCGTTCAACCGGCCGCTGGCAGGGGTAATAGAGGCAAAGAACGATCTGAATACCACAATTGGAGCTTAAAATATTGAATAAAACATATTTCACGTGAGTAATTACTAAACATGGGGTAAGAAATGTGAGTGTACAGCCAAGTGAGGAAATGGGAGTGTACCTTTGATTGTGGTGATAGTTTATTTTGATATGAAAAATATTTTTTGATCCTAAGCGAGGAAAGTATGTTGCCAACCTTTGCTTTGCTCACATAGAAGAAGACTGGTCATATTCTCTATGCTGCGCAACCCATTTGCTCTACAGTTTGCCTGTGCTCACTCACTCACTCACTCACTATGAATCATTCAGGGTGGATATCGATCACTCTGTAAAAATCAATCTCTAACTGCACTATAGTGTTTAATGGAAGATTAAAATCTGAAACGTATTTATCTCTTGACAATAAAGTATTGCTGAAAACAGCTAAAAACCCAATATGTAAGTATGAAACAGCCTAAATGCCAAACTCTTTTCAAACAATCAGAATAAGTTGCAATATTTGGCAAGGGAGTTGGTTGTATTTGGTGTCCGTCACTGTCCAGAATCAGTTACGGCACATTTTGATTATTACCCGAAGAAAAAAATAATCATCCAGCCTCTGTAAAACCAGATGGCAGTGGTACCTACATTCGGTCATAGCCCTAAGAATTATTAACTTTGACCGTAGCCAATGTGTTGAGAATGGGCCTAAGAAGTTCGTAGGGCTACAAACGTTTTGAGAATACCTAGCCAGATGTAGGACGACTGTTCCAATGAAAATCATCCTATGCTACACTTTTCCCTGCCCTGAAGTAAGTGCCTTAACTCAGTTAACCAGAGTAGGCTTATTACATGCTGTTTTGTACTGCTGCATTAGATTTTATCCTTAAGTGTCATAATTCTCGCCACAGCAGAGCAGTATTCACTTTTATTGTTAATAGGAATGAAGACTATTAAAGGAATTGCACTGGTTGTTTATTGAATTAAAAACATAAAGCACTTAGAATTTCAATTGATTTGAAATGATGAATTCACTTTAACAATTTTTGTATCTGTAAGCATTTAACATCCAGCGAAAACACAGGGAATATGTTTGACAAGTGTGAACTGTATTGCACCACGCCCCTGTATAATTTTACTTGGTGTGTATTAGTATCTGTCATGATCTCTAGTCTTGGATTAGTGTCTCTTTCTTCATTGCTTGTCGAAGATAGTGGCCATATCTTAATCTGAATTATGTTTATTGCCTTGTTACCACTCACTCAATGCCTTCTGTTTTTCTCTCTTAATGTTTTACCATGTTAGTTTGTTTCACCTCTTTTTGTCAGATGATATAAGTTTGGTAAAGGTATTAGATCAGGTTTAGTGAGATCATTGAAGGGCACACAATCTGTAAGTAGCCATGGTACTTCAAGGCAGGAAATATGAAAAAGGTAAAAAATCAGAGAACTCATAGCAATGCTTTGTTTGGACATAAAGGTACATTTGTGAGGGCTATAAGGATCTATTGTCCATGTTGAAGTAGTATTCTGTCCCATCTGTCTTAGCACACAGAGAAATACTTCAGTCCAATGACGGGTCTGATAAGCTAAGCATTTCTCCCAAACAACACTGTCCACTCAGGCCCACAAACCCACATCTTTAGATGTCTGTGTTTATGCACGTCAAGGAACATTAGCTAGAGGTATGTTTGTTCTACTACATTCTCGGGATATTATTTATTGCACATGACCAAAATTCCATTGGACTCATGTTCAAATAATAGATCACTTTAATTACATTTCAGTAGGTTAAAAATTAAGTTCATTGTGTGAAGATCTGACATTGTATTTTTATCTGTTACACCTTGTAGAAAAGGTTAAGCTCTCTCTACAGCCAACAAAAGTAAGGAGTTTTCAGCAGTTAAGTAAAATTATTGTAAATATTGACGCTTAATGTTCTTGTGGCAATGTCATTGCATTTATATATAGCATTCTGTCAAGTCCTTATTCTATGAAACCTAACTTGACTCTCCAGGTAAGACATGTGACAAGGGAGATAACTCAAAGGTCAATTGCTAAGATCACATTCTGGGGGATTTCCAACATTCAGTAAGCTGATAACTCAGATCAAGCAAGATAAGTGGAATGATATGGAAAATAAACACTGCTTGGTATTTTATCTTGTGGAACAAGCTGTGAAGAACAATTGTTTGTTTGTAGGAAAGTAGTAGGGTGCCTTTCTTCTCCTAGATCATGCCAACTGTACTACAACAATGTACAGTTTGTCAGCATTCCAGCAACCATAGATTGGATCACTATCTTCATGATACTTAGATCTGTCTCAGGAACAGCTAACATTCCTGCTTGGTAACAGTACAGTAATCTGTATAGTAGAGATGCTGTAATGAAATTAAGATGTTGTTATCCATAAAGCTACAGTTGTGTTATTTGTTATTCTGAGGTATGCCAAAAATATTTACAGTACTGTCAGTCAAATCTTGTGCATCATCCATTTAATGCTTACTGATTTTCTTCACATAAATTCTTTAGCACCTTCTTCTCACAAAATCTTAAGCACCAATTTCTTGGTTGGTAAATCTGACAATCATTGAAATTGTTTAAGGGGAAATGTCATGATATGATGTCTTCTGACAGTAATGTACAATTCTAAAAGATCCATTATTTTCCATCTGTTAAAATTTTGAAAGTAAAAAATGTTATTTTTTTACTCCCATGTTATGAGATTGATTAACTGACCTTGAAATATAGAGAGAATACTGTTAACTCAACTCTCAACAAGACTAATCTACATACATCATGGGTGCCATAATATTGATGAAAAGGCTGATTCTATAGATTTGCTTTGCAAACATATATATCAAGACAGCTGGATTCAATGTGGTTCTGAATCATATCTGACAAGCATACTTGAAGATGTTTGCCACTTGAATACTATTTTCCTTATCACTGATATTGATATCCACATAAACACTGATTGTGTTTACTTTGGCATGCTTTAATCAGAAGTATCTTCCACACAACTATTGTTGTCTTTTCACCCATGATAACAACCTTACAGATTCACTGGAGTGGAAACAGACTATTATGGCTTTGAGAAGCCTTGACATGCCTGACCACAGTATGGAACACCAGTTTGGATCTGAATGCTACCATCATCGTATAAGTGTGGTCAAGCGTTTAGTTGACCATGTTTACTTCAGTGTCACATGGACAGGTAACTAACGAGTTGTGGCACAAAAGAGACAGGTGTGCACAGGTGTTCAAGTTTATGGAACATTCTTTCATGTCAAAATGTAGTTTATCATTTCAGCTTTTACCATGATATCATTTTTCGAGTGTATACTGTGTATACTATGGACTTTTATGATGTTGTTTTGGTGTGTCAGTTTCTGACTTATGAACAGGAAGATGAAGACAAACTGATGTAAAGATTTCAAGAATTTTATTTTTTCAACTTGATTATTGTCATTCAACCTCAATTTTTAAAATTAATAAAATATTATTATCAGTTGCAAAAGGAAATATGAGACTTCAGTAATTGTTGATAACAGTTAATACTAAAATAACAGGCAATCGTTGATTTTAATGGAAGATTTGAATGGCTTGTGCATATGAGAGTTTGACACAGGTACAATGAATGGTCCTCTTAAAGTACCAACACATGAATACAAATACCTTAAACAAAATCAAACTTTCTCACAGTTCATTTGCTTTGAATATTTACTTTTTATCCCAGATTAGTCTGGAGGGTTTTTTCACTCACAGGACAGTGCCAAACAGAACTCTCTTTTCATACAAGAAGAACAAAAGCAGTTAAGGTATCATTTTAAAATCTTGTCGTTTCTTGACATTTCTTGACTGGTGTACTGAACATGAAACTACATGAGGTTGAAAGATATCACACTAAGACTAGGATCTTATCAGCTTATAATCCTTCCTGTATATTACCTGCATTACATTTTCTATTTGTTCTTACTCTGGTCCAGTCACATGCTTGTAATTAGTTGTCTGTCAATATCAATCTGCTGATCATTTCAACGTGCTATGTATATTTAAGTATTCACCTCTCAGCACTTGCTTGTCAGTTTTAGCTTTATGATGAAACGCAACTGCATGCAATAAATAAGAAGTTTTTATCCACAGGTGGGGTGGGAGGTGCACAGTGTCCTCTTCGTTTGCTTTTCAGTGCCATTTGAAAGTGGTCAAATGTAACATGCTATATCTTGGATTACACTTTCTGAGTGAAGTTCAGATTCAAGTACTTTTAATGGGTTGAGGTCCAAACTCACAACCCCAGGGTGGAAGTCATGGTGGCTGAACAGATTAGGCAACCAACTGTGTGTGCTGGAGATTTGATGCCTCATGCTGATAGTGTTGGCTCAAATCCCAGATGGGACTCAACCCAACAAAAGTATTAGAATCTGTACTTACAAAGACAGTGTAATCCAAGTTGTGATGTATGTTAAATTATACAATAATGTCCCCTACATGTCTGCCACAAAAATCTTATTAAGTTTTCCTGAGGCTATGATGTAAACTTGTTACAAAAAATTCTTTTAGCAAGATTCATATTACCCTTATCAGGTCTTCATTAAAAACTGTTTCATTGTTTCACAAAACATGTGAAATGTACACACAAAATTCTGAACCTTAAGGATTCTTCACTGCGTAGTTATACACGACCTTGAATGCTTGAGGGTCAAAGCTGAGGGGAACATACTGTAAATTTCATCAAGAACATATCAAATTAATCAGTTTAGCAGATGACACAATGAGAAGATTGTATAGAAATGTGAGTTGTATTATTTCCTCCATTGGCCCCCATCCAGACTTTGTATATCTGGAAATCTAAACCAGCGGGTCTTGAACCGAACCATAGTTCACTCCTGTGACAGATAGATATACCATTGTCACAGTCACCAGCTGAGATCTCATGACACCTAGAACCAGTCATCACACAAACAGTACTTTGTCAGCCATGATTTTACACATTGTACAAATGTAATAACAACATGCAATAAGCCAATGATTCATTATTCCACAACCAGAAGTAATTGTCTACGAAAATAATAGATTCATTAACAAGTATTAGTAATCATAAAGACATTTGGTGACATTATGTCAAAAATGTCTTGATATGTTAACTGTTACTCTATCAGAAAAACTAGTTTTCAATAGACAAATTGTTTAGGGATATTAATGGATATTATGATATTGTTCGTATTAGTTCATGAAAATATTATGTTCTTTCAAAATAGATCCCTGAATTAGCATAATATTTACACTGACACATTAGTAGTCGCTCATAACAGAACAATTTGCCCTGATGTAGGGTGGGAACGATGTTGTTGCTCTCAATTATAAACATATATGCAGTATTTCCCAAGTACCTTTGTCAGTTACTCAAAATCTGATGTAATATGCTTTGTCAAGTTTATGATAGATTTTATTCATATGTAATATTGCCTCATTATCATATTTACCTCATGTCTTTCCGGGCTTATGGGCACGTTGAAATTATTGTTACATCTTCATATTTGGTTGATGACAAATACACAGGTTCAGATGTCAGCTATTTAGAGTAGCTAGATTAATATCCCTTGTTATGTTTATTTAAGGGTCTTTTAAGTGCAACATTTTCACCTAAATGTCTGAATATTTCATCATGTCTACCAGAAATACATGCCAGCAACTCTGTTTACAGGAGTGGCAGTACCAGCTCTGAGTGATGTGGAAAGGTTGTCAGCATTGGGGGAACTTGGATATTCAGAGCTGTAAAATATGACATTAAATGTTGTACAGAAGCCTATGGTTGAGATTAATGATGTTGGAATTTTATGTACAAGGTAACCAGTCAAAGTCCAGGGGTGTAGCTACCATAATGAAAAAAAGCACAGGCTTACACACTAAATTTTCGCTGGATAAAAAGAATATTTCTAATTCTTATAAAAAAAATACCTTAAATTCTCTATAAATATAAACCATTATAACCTATCAAGCATACAGGAATAAAATGGCTTGCTACACACCTGAAATCTGTTGACGTTAGTTAGAGTCCTGATGCACAAAGTGTTGAGATGAATATGACTTTACAATATTCCTGCAATATCATTGCAGGTCACACCAGAACTGGACTTAACACATTGTGCATATTGGAAATCGAACCACACGACGAGCGAACACTTTAACCATTTGGCTACCCCACCACGCCTGGACTTGTGACAACTCTAGCACTATGATTGCTTCGTAAAACTGCACTCAGCGCCTTAAGCTGGTGCAGACTCCAAATGCTGCTTCTGTTAAACACATCATCGCTACAGATAGATGCTGCCATCCAACAAACACATTCAGGTTGCTGGGAAGCATGTGCCAACATATACACTTCAACTGTCACTGTTTCTTTGACTTGATTACACGATGCCATTTAGAAAGTGGTCAAATGCAACATATGTCATATTTGGGATTTCACTTTCTTAGTAAAGTACAAATTCTAGTACTTTTTTCGGTTGAGTCCCATCCGGGATTCGAACCCGCACCCTCAGAGTCAGGCACCTAATCGCCAGCACACAAAGTCAGCCGCCTAGCCCGCTCAGCCACCACGACTTCCACAAAAATGAAAGTCGGACAACTGGTAGTCTAGACTGCGTACTTTGTGTACCCCTCTGATAAGTGTAAATTGGCACGGCTCCCACGGCCGAAAGCTATGATTACACGATGCCATTTAGAAAGTGGTCAAATGCAACATATGTCATATTTGGGATTTCACTTTCTTAGTAAAGTACAAATTCTAGTACTTTTTTCGGTTGAGTCCCATCCGGGATTCGAACCCGCACCCTCAGAGTCAGGCACCTAATCGCCAGCACACAAAGTCAGCCGCCTAGCCCGCTCAGCCACCACGACTTCCACAAAAATGAAAGTCGGACAACTGGTAGTCTAGACTGCGTACTTTGTGTACCCCTCTGATAAGTGTAAATTGGCACGGCTCCCACGGCCGAAAGCTATGATTACACGATGCCATTTAGAAAGTGGTCAAATGCAACATATGTCATATTTGGGATTTCACTTTCTTAGTAAAGTACAAATTCTAGTACTTTTTTCGGTTGAGTCCCATCCGGGATTCGAACCTGCACCCTCAGAGTCAGGCACCTAATCGCCAGCACACAAAGTCAGCCGCCTAGCCTAAGAAAGTGAAATCCCAAATATGACATATGTTGCATTTGACCACTTTCTAAATGGCATCGTGTAATCATAGCTTTCGGCCGTGGGAGCCGTGCCAATTAACACTTATCAGAGGGATACACAAAGTACGCAGTCTAGACTACCAGTTGTCCGACTTTCATTTTTGTGGAAGTCGTGGTGGCTGAGCGGGCTAGGCGGCTGACTTTGTGTGCTGGCGATTAGGTGCCTGACTCTGAGGGTGCGGGTTCGAATCCCGGATGGGACTCAACCGAAAAAAGTACTAGAATTTGTACTTTACTAAGAAAGTGAAATCCCAAATATGACATATGTTGCATTTGACCACTTTCTAAATGGCATCGTGTAATCATAGCTTTCGGCCGTGGGAGCCGTGCCAATTTACACTTATCAGAGGGGTACACAAAGTACGCAGTCTAGACTACCAGTTGTCCGACTTTCATTTTTGTGGAAGTCGTGGTGGCTGAGCGGGCTAGGCGGCTGACTTTGTGTGCTGGCGATTAGGTGCCTGACTCTGAGGGTGCGGGTTCGAATCCCGGATGGGACTCAGCCGAAAAAAGTACTAGAATTTGTACTTTACTAAGAAAGTGAAATCCCAAATATGACATATGTTGCATTTGACCACTTTCTAAATGGCATCGTGTAATCATAGCTTTTGGCCGTGGGAGCCGTGCCAATTTACACTTATCAGAGGGGTACACAAAGTACGCAGTCTAGACTACCAGTTGTCCGACTTTCATTTTTGTGGAAGTCGTGGTGGCTGAGCGGGCTAGGCGGCTGACTTTGTGTGCTGGCGATTAGGTGCCTGACTCTGAGGGTGCGGGTTCGAATCCCGGATGGGACTCAACCGAAAAAAGTACTAGAATTTGTACTTTACTAAGAAAGTGAAATCCCAAATATGACATATGTTGCATTTGACCACTTTCTAAATGGCATCGTGTAATCATAGCTTTCGGCCGTGGGAGCCGTGCCAATTTACACTTATCAGAGGGGTACACAAAGTACGCAGTCTAGACTACCAGTTGTCCGACTTTCATTTTTGTGGAAGTCGTGGTGGCTGAGCGGGCTAGGCGGCTGACTTTGTGTGCTGGCGATTAGGTGCCTGACTCTGAGGGTGCGGGTTCGAATCCCGGATGGGACTCAACCGAAAAAAGTACTAGAATTTGTACTTTACTAAGAAAGTGAAATCCCAAATATGACATATGTTTCTTTGACTTGTCTTTTAAAAATGTGGGGAAAAAACATTGTTTTGTCTCTCTTCTTCTAAAAGTGTTCTGAGCTGGTTTCAGAAAAGACACAGATATGCTGGAAAACTGCTTAAAATATTTGAATGTTTCTCCCAAAGAAGTCGACAGGGTTGATATTTTAAGTCCTGTTTTTTTTCTCATTTAATAGTCTGAAGACTTCTAATTTCATTTTTTTTTTCAGTTTTTTTCAATTGAAGTAGTCTACATTTAAAAAGAGGCATAATCTTTTTGATAATAATTTAATTGTGGATGTAGCAAGTTTGTACATATGCTACTCTATTCTGTTCTGAAGAATCCTTGAGCCTTCCTATCAGTGTTGATATTAACTGCAGAAACTTTTAACCCCTCAGCTAAAATCAACTGAAATATATATGAGGTTTTTCTTTTGATGTTTTAAATTTATGGTTAATACTACTCAATGTTTATGATTGTTTATTCTTAAAACATGGCAGTCACACAATTAGAAGATCTGCATTAGAACTGGCTCTCAGCAGTCTATATAATCAAGTCAAACTGGCTGACTTGATTGTCATCACATTCAAATTGCTTGGATCAGTACTCATGCTGTTGATCAGAGATTTATCTGTCCCAGACTTGATTATTTGTGGACTGCTGCGATATAGCTGGAGTAGAGTTGGATCAAACAACAAACACACATCACATAGTGAGGTAGCTCTAGATCTTCATTCATTAGGTAAGCTTCAGTGTGTGTAGTTTTCAGGACATGTATGCGTTTCATCTCCGTTCATCATGCAAATTTTGTTTGTCAGTTTTTAATGACTAAATAAAAAAATGGTGGAAGTCTAGGCATCTGTCACTAGTGATTATTTGTCAAGAAATGAATAAGTGTTAAGTCTTCAAAACATCATAATATCTGAATTAGTATTGCTGACACGCTGTGACCTTCAAACATTACCCATGGTGCTCGAGGCCAACCCACTTCCTGATGGGGGGTGACAGGAACAACCTTGACTTACCCTCACCCCCTGCACACACACAGTCTTCTGTAGTAGCCTCTCTGATGTGTGTTCTGTACCTGAAAGAGTTAAGAAACCTATGAAATGTGCCTGTGGATATGTTTTGTTATCAAGTGTCAAAGATGCCAGCATGTCTAACCAGAGATGACCCTACATGGGTCATGACCTCTTGACCAATCACACTGCAGATGTAACAAGCCACAGAGATAAGCTGTTGCCAGACTTGTGTTAGGGATAATCTTTCTATGATCTAATTAATTCTATTGGAAGAGAAACGTTATGAAAACAGGTGCTACAGGTAGGGCAGAACATGCCTAACCTGGTGTCATCACTGTTTTTCACTGATCCATTGTCATAATTTTTCTAGACTTAGTCTCTGTGTGTATGTATGTATATGTATTGAGGAATTCTGTTTAATGTGTATGTTCAATCTTCGTGGTGAAAAATAAACTATAATGAAAAGGAGTCCTGAGACTTCTTTTATTTTCAGAAACTGCGGAAATATAGATGTGCCACATTTTCTTGTGTGGGTTCTCTCAGACGTATGTGCTTCAGGGTTTGTATGACAGACTAGATGAACAGTAACTGAAATACTTTGCAGTGAGGAAATAAGACAGTCTCTTTTCTTCAGGCTTTTTTCAGTGAGTGATGAACTTCAGTCAGAAATAGTCTGTCATTGTCATAGTTCAGAAAGGACAGATATTTTGTAAAGAAACTAATTAATTGACCTCTGTGGTTAATTTTAATGAAATTTTCTTCAAACTGTTGGGTCATCTTCAGCTGAAGGAATTATTCTATGGGCCTTTAATATTGTCTAAATGTTTATAGTCCTAAGAATTCTTAACTTAGATCATAGTCAGTGTGTTAGGAATGGGCATTTCAAGAACAGCTAGCTAATTTTATAGATATTTCTGACCTTTGACATCTGATCATCCATGTCAAGCTGAAGTTGTATCCTCAGGAATCTGTACAGAATAACCCTAACAAAGAACTGAATATTGAAATGTTATTTTAAAATTTCAGAAATACAGGCCCTGCAAATACATGTGTTTGAATAAGGTGGCATGGATGGACATTGTTCAGCTGTGACATTTGAACCCTGACCTAATCATGTGGCTACACATGTTTATTTTGAATTGTATTTTGGCCAGTGGCCATTTGGACACACATGCCATGTGTGTTCTCACTGGGATGGTAGTATTGAATGTCATTATAATACTACAAGACAGTCAAGTAGACAGTCATTGGATTGTACATGTCACAGACATTGACAGGTGTCATTGGGGAACTTTGTAATTGACATTTATGTTGAATCTCAACGTGAGATTGACATGAACTCCCAAATATAACAAACATGCATGAATAGTTTGATTTGGTCAACAGACTAAGTGAAAGAAAAAGTGAGTTAATTTGCTTTGTTTTGAGAAAAAACATTCCTTGCGTTGGATGACATTATTCACAATTTGTAAACAGAGGTTTTGGGAAGACAGTTTTCAGTGAATTGTTGACCCAGATGTCAGTTCCAATGAACAGTAAATGAACACCTTTGTTTGACATACCGTTCCATTTTGTGAGGAAGTAAACCTCATGGAGTGAATAGCATCTGTGTCTAAAATACGTTTGTTTCTGAAAAAGTTACATTTCTCTTTTTGTTAAAGTTTTTGGAAGTCGGTAAACTGCGGATACATACCAACTACCTCTCCCTACATCTAACGAATAAACAGATTCAAAAACTACACAGAACATACTCTCAGGTTGTACTCATGTCTTGCTTGGCATTTTTAGTTAGAAATAGTATAGTCCTGAGTACTGTCAGTTCTATCATTTAGCCATTTTTTAGTTCTTTTGAACATTAATGATGTTGCATGACTGGAGATCTGTTCAAGATATATTGTCAATATTGAATATGTTGAATAACACATGATACTTGAAGACTATGAAAACTTCATATTTATGTGGGCAAATTTATGTTACTGTTCATCATATGTGTGTTTCTACACAACGTTCCTCTTCACTTACGGACAGTGTGATATTATCTGGAAAGTTCATTGAAATGGATGTCAACAAGGATATTTACACAAGTGAACTTTATGTACATTTTCCATTTATTGAAAGTTGACGTCACCCATGTTTACAGGTCTAAGTACCAGATATGATCTCCAGTAAGACATGCTTCATAGGAAATACGGGATGTACTTTGAGCCTTTAGCAGAGAAAACATGCCAGCTGTTACCTGTCCATCCAATCACTCTCTCTGTTGTGTTACTCTCTTCCAGTCTTTATTTCACTTCCTCTCTCTTTCATGCTCACTCCCTCTCTCACTTCCCTTCCTTTGACTTCCTTCTCACTAACTCTGTCACTCTTTCTTACTTTCCCTCTAACACTCCCTGTCTTTCTCTCTATCTTCCCTTCTCTTTGACTTCCTTCTCTTTCTCACTAACTCTATCACTCACTTTCACTTTCCCTCTATTTCACTCCCTGTCTTTCTCTTTCTCTTACACTTCCCTTCTCTGGCTTCTTTTTCTTTCTCTCACTCTCTCTTTCATTCACTTTGTCTTTCTCATTCCCTTTTTCTCACTCCCCTTCTAGCGTCCCTTCTCTTTCACCCCCTGCCTTTCTCTTTTTCACTTCCGTTCTCCTTCACTCCTGTCTCATTCCCTCATTCACTTTTTCACTTCCCCTCTTTCATTCAGTCCCTCTTTCCCTCACTTTCTCTCCTTCCCTTTGTCTCTCGCTTCCCCTCTCTTTCATTCCCTTTCTGTCTATATCCCTCTCTTTCACAAACACACACACACACACACATGGATAATGCTAATAGTTATGACACCTGTACCTACACAAATATCACAGTATTTTATGGATGTGTCTCTTGGTGCATAGTATAATGGAATATAAAGATACATCAGCCTAGTATAGTCTACTGATTTTCAATTAAAGTCAATCTCAAGAAAGAGTGTGAAATATATTTAACATCCTCTCTTTGTGACATTCAAATAGAAACATGACTCCAGCATATATCGATACATATACATCTGTATCTTTGAACAATATCAACCAAGCATGCAGCATATATCTCAGATTTTGAAGCACACACAATGAAATATGGCAATCGGAAGTAATAAGCTTTCATGGCCCAGATACCCTCAGAAGAACTTGTAAAGATGGTGTGTAGACCATACATCAGGACGTACTTAAAGGGCCAACCTCTATCCTGTTATTTTCCTTCATGATTATGGGTGACGACATACTATTAACAATAGTTAGTAGGGGGTAGGCAATGTTTAAAATATTGTGACATGGCTACGTTGCTCTGTGGACACGTTCCTGGAGAGGCACTCCTTCTATTATACCAGTGGACATTAACACATGTTACTGACGCTCATTGTCTGTGTAGTTCATGAAAATACTCTTTAAGGGTAATAGAAACAGCTGATTTAACTTTAGTATATTTTGACGTTCTTGATTGACTTTATGCTAAGGATAAGCATTGCTGTTCAAGGAGACTGAATGATGTTTGTGATTTAGACCTGTGTTTCTGTGATGTCTTGAAATACTTTTAATAGTGTTATTCTGATTAGTTGCCAGGAGTACATGATGTAACCAGGGTCCCAATTCATAAAGTATTCGTAACATTGTGAGTTGTCGTAACTGTTGTTCACCATAGGCTTACGAATGTCTTACTGATGAAAATTTTGAAGGTCCAGGTTAGAATTTATCTTCAATAACTCATACTTGTAGTAAAAGGCAATGGTCAGGATCAAGTGGACTTGGTTGACACATGTCTGGTTCCCAGTTGAGCAGATTAATGCTCTTGCTATTGATCACTGGGTTGTCTGACTCAGACTCAATTCTTTACAGACTGCCACCATGTAGCTGGAATATTGCTGAGTGTGGTGTCAATCTAAACTCACTAAGATTGTTATTGCTCAAAGGTGCATTTTTCTTGGAGTGGTATGTTAGTGAATCAGATGAGGACAAACTTTATAGATGAGCGTGTTTTTTATTCAGATTGTTCTTTATACGATAAAGATTTCTGTATCTTTGCATCCATAAAGTTTGTCCTTATCTATTTGCTGCATGTTGGCACCCAGATTGCCATCATGTTCATGGTTTGTAGTAGATTGACATGTAGTCCAAGAAATAATGTTATAACTTATTAAATATTAAAAAAATATGTATTTACAAAGGGAAAACTATAAATGATTCAATAGTGATGCAGAGCAATTCTTCATTTCAGGAGCTGAGACAGTCACAACTTGTCAATCATACTAGAGTGGGGTTGGATCCCTATTGTTAATTAATTCTCAGGGGTCTCTGCTGGTAGCTGAGATATGGTCATTACTCTCTGGTTGAAGTGTGACTCCACCTATGAGCCCTTATATGCTTACATTCCACGACTGTCATTACTGTACCCATCCTTGACATACAGCTCCAGCCTTACAATACCTGTTTGTTTGTCTCCCAGCGGTGGCATTTACGTCACATGATCGTCACATGATACAAAAGTTGACATGTATGCAGGGACCATCTCAAGAATATATGGTCATTTATGAAATATCTTCACAGAAAAAATTGCATTTTTTATATTGCATTTCTTAAGTTAGTACTTACTTATATAGATGTATAAACTGACGTGACTAAATTCAGTCAGAATTAATGCAAATCACGTAAGAGATAATTTAAAGATCTTTAAAATTTCACTTTTGAAACTTGTTGTGGTGTTATGATAATACAGCGTGTTATTACTTTACTGGAGGAGTTACCGCCATCTCTTGCCGGCCATTAACGTGGCTTCTCACACTAGACATAAATCAGCGTATGAATATAAGTATATTAAGTCAGTCACGGAGTGGCGATGTTTCTTGTCATGTCTCATGTCTCGTGTTCAGCCACTGTGAAATATGTGTAGTATACACACTAGGAAGGAAGAGAGCTTTGTGTGGATGAATTCGGGTATAAATATCCATCAAACATTCCTGATGAGCAGACATTGTAAGAGGAAAATGTCTAGTGTTGCTGCCCTTGGGTTGAAAATGGGACAGTAATTGATATACAGTTCTAAAGAAATGCTGGTATTTCATGGGAGGAAAGTTTGTATATGAAGTGAAGTAAACACTTAAATATACAGTGGCCTGATAGAGACAGTTTTGTAGCAGGATTGCTTTTTTCTTCACATTCAATTGCTATAGTGTTGCCAAGCATTCACCATTTTAATAGTTTCCAAGACAGTATCACTTGCATTATGGTACTCAGTTACCTAGGTGATACAGACTGCTCTGTAATAGTTGTAAAGATGATACACTATATCATATTAATTTCCCAAAGTTATATTGTATGGACACCCAATTGTCTAGGTAATATAGTGACTGAATGGCATCATCATACTCAGTTGCCTAGGTGACATTATAACAGAATGGCATCAGCATACTCATTTGTGTAACAGAATGACATCAGTATACTCCGTTGCCCAGGTGACATAATAACAGAATGGCATCAGCATACTCGTTTGTGTAAGTGACAGAATGACATCAGTATACTCCGTTGCCCAGGTGACATAATAACAGAATGACATCAGCATTCTCATTTGTGTAAGTGACAGAATGACGTCAGTATACACCGTTGCCCAGGTGACATAATAACAGAATGACATCAGCATTCTCATTTGTGTAAGTGACAGAATGACGTCAGTATACACCGTTGCCCAGGTGACATAATAACAGAATGGCATCAGCATACTCGTTTGTGTAAGTGACAGAATGACATCAGTATACTCCGTTGCCCAGGTGACATAATAACAGAATGACATCAGCATTCTCATTTGTGTAAGTGACAGAATGACATCAGTATACACCGTTGCCCAGGTGACATAATAACAGAATGACATCAGCATTCTCATTTGTGTAAGTGACAGAATGACATCAGTATACTCCATTGCCCAGGTGACATAATAACAGAATGACATCAGCATTCTCATTTGTGTAAGTGACAGAATGACATCAGTATACTCCGTTGCCCAGGTGACATGATAACAGAATGACATCAGCATACTCAGTTGCCTAGGTGACATAATACCAGAATGGCATCAGCATTGCCTGTTGCCTAGATGATAGAATGACAGAATTATGATAACAATAATGAGATGATATCAAATGTTTAGCAATTCAGTGTCATATATATATGTAGCAGCATTTTAGAAAGTTACAAACACTTAAAGCACAGTAAACAAAAAATCCTTGATATTTAATGTTGGAAACATTTTATGTTATTTCAGAGAAAAAGCAATGCTAGTGCAGATGATGAGTCATGATGCCTGTGTTGGATAATCAAAACATTAAATCAGATATTCAAGTCCCACTCATCCTTCTTATTCAACACTCAAGCACCTATCTGTAACAAAAACGTGCTGTTTTCACAGCTCCACGTCCTCCACATACCTCCTGGAAATAAATTTTTTTTACAATTTTTTTCCCCATAAAAGCAAATCTTAAATTTCCCGTTTCTGTTTTGACAGAGAATGATGTCCAAATTTATTTCAACAAAGACATTGCATGAAATTTTGACATGGATATCCTGTGGGCATGTCTCACCCATAGTAAAACATGAAATGGGATGATCCCCTCTTCCTTGTGTCCACTACATCCAGGGGTTTGTAAACTTCTTTTAATATCATGTTGACTTGGACCTCAAAAAAACTGATGTAATGTTTCCTTGGTAACCTACATTTTCCAAGATTGGAAGAACTCTCGTGATATTGTGGTAATGGATTATGTTCTCTTTCCTGAGAGAGGTTAGTTCTGCAGTGAGTGTGCGACATTCGTCTGAAACAGTTGTACCTGGTGACATTAATCTCAAGTGATAACTGTTGATGATCAAGTCGTTTGTTCATCGGTTCCTCATGTTTATCGACCTAGTTTGTGTATTTACAGGTGTCGGCCATCACAGAAGCCTTTGCTTCCCGATTGGCAGAGCTCTCCAACGTAAATGTAACATAATTCTGGACATGCTGCCAGATTCCAGGCCAAAACAAACGTCGCTGAGCTCATCTGTAGCCAGGTAAAACAAATGACCTGGTCCACTTTATCTAGGACACCACACCCCTGTAAGTACAGCAGACAAGGGACCCCTCCCTCACCACTGGTGCCCCCTATAAGTAGAACAGACACTTCTCTTCATCATCCCAGCCCCACTGATACAGGGCAGACAGGGGACCCGTCCCTCATCTCTTGTGCCTCTGTAAGTAGAACAGACACCCGACTTCTTCATTGTCCCCAACCCCCTGACATATGGCAGACACGGGACCCCTCCCTCACCACTGGTGCCCATTGTAAATAGAACAGACACACGACTTCTTCATCATCCCCAACCCCCACCCCTGATAAAGGCAGACAGGGGACCCCTCCATCACCACTGTGTCTGTAAGAACAGACACACTACCTCTTCATCATTCCCAACCCCCTGATATAAGGCAGACACGGGACCCCTCCCTCACCACTGGTGCCCCCTGTAAGTAGAACAGACACCCGACCTATTCCTTGTACCCCAACCCCTCTGATAGAAAGCAGACGCGAAGTGTCTTGCATACTGATTTCCACCCCATATACTAGGGCAGACAGTGGGCATCTCCTAAACTTGTCCTTGCCTGTTATTCAGACGGTTAACTTTCACCTACATCCCAAACCACCACCTACCTGTAACTGACACTCACTGATAGATAGATACCTTACACTAGGGCACTGGAACAAAACCAACATGAGTACCTTGTAACCCTCAAACAGTACCTCCTTGAACCCACTCAGAAATCAGGATGTCCTTGAACAGTACCTCCTTGATCTCAGACCCAGTATGTATATCCTTGAACAGTACCTCTTTGAATGTGGACAGATCCTGGATATCCTTGAATTGGGTCAGACCCAAGACTCAGTAATTCAGTGAACTGAGGCACGTCCCAGACATAGGCCTACAAACTAGGGCAGGTAGTTTGTGTTGTTTATGTTATTACTATTGTAATCACCAGTTCCAATGTGATGTATCTGTACTAGGAATTTGGTGAACAGATTAAAGGCTAGCTGCATGCTGTAAGCACAATAATGAGATCCCTATTGTTGAGATAAGACTGTCTACATGAAACATATGGCATTGTTGGTGTTCAGCTAATGGACAGGAGGATAGTATTCATCAGCGTGACAGAATGCCAGCGAAGGAGACTGTCATGATGTTTCATCTGTTGATGACCACCATATGTAGACATAGGGATATATGGATGGATCAATCACATTGAGCTCTGCGAAGGACTACATTGAAAATTATGTTTGAAAAAGAAACAAACTGAAAATTTGAGCAATTTGTTCAATTATGTATTATATTGTCTTGTGATATAGTCACAAGACAGTTTATAGGTACTCATACATGAAACATTGACATATTTCTGGTTATGTACCTTGCACAGATGATAATCCATGAACTTGAAACTCCAGACCAGTGAAAATCTGGTTTAGAATTGGTCTTCTGCAACCCAGACTTGTTGTAAGAGGTGATTGACAGGAATGGACAGTCAGGCTCACCAGTTGACAAATATTATCATATCCTACTGCCCAGATCAATGCTCGTGCTCTTTATCACTGGGTTGTCAGGTCCAGGCTCTACTATTTACAGACCGATGTCATATGTCTGGAAAATAGCTGAACACAGTGTTTTTTAAACAACAAACACAAAGCCCGGGCTTGATAAACAGTAGTGGTTCTGAACTCTTTGACTTGAAGCCCACTCAGACTTCTGACCCGATTACCCAAGTCTCACCTGGAATCTCGTCAAAGTGGGGGGGGGGGATACAGGAAGTGGGAGGGTGGGGTCTGAGAGGTGATGAAAGCTGGGATGTAAAGTAACAAACAGAGGATGCTGGCGGCTTAGCAAGTGGTTCACACCTGTTGTGACAGGCTCCGCTGTAGAAGCGGAAGCTGTGTGCTGGGCAGCAGCCAGGTGTGCACTTCTCCCATACACTCTCCCTGTGTACACTGTGTAACATAGTGTACATGTTCACAAATCTACCAGATTTACTCGTTCAATATAGCAACACAGGAGCAAAACGACAGAAGAAAATATTATTTGGGGTCAGTGTTTCTTTTCAGTTCAATTTTTTAAAAAAGACAGAAAAATCAAACAAAAACATCCTGTACATAGAAATTATGTATACCATTAAAACAAGCCGGGGGATGTTGAATTTTAGACATTGATAAAGGCAAATGATGAAGCAAAGGAGGAAACAGATGATGAAGAAGAAGATAACATGTGACAATTTATTCCATTCATTTGGAAATGTTTCATCTGTAGGGATATATATTTCTTTTTCTCATATGCATTGGCATTGGCTAGTGGTATGCTTGCAAAATACAATATCCCCCACGTTTTTTTAAAATATGGTATATGTTATTTCCTTGTTATAGTGATAGACCTGATTCATCCATAAAACCATGAGTTATTGTGACTTTCCATCAGCGGAGTCCTGCACATGTATTCTACTATCAGCTTATCAGCATGCCTTTATATTAACAGTAAGACCCTGTGACCCTGGCTTGCAGAGCCCATTTGAGGTCTGTATCTTGATTGTGTACTTGAATTAACAGAAGACTGCCCCCTACTTGCCCCAAACAACCCCTGGCTCCATACTTCATCACAATTCAATATCACTGAATTACTGTGAATGGGAAACTCGGTGCTCAGCCCTTTATTAAGGGTTATTGCACTTTACATACAAGAAGCTTCATAACTGCAAACATGTCAGACAATGTGCAAGAGATACTAATATGACTTTATTGACAACATAATACCATGTGGTTGTGAAATTACAGAAGTGTATGCTTTTTAAGTTTTCCTAAAGAAATGGGCCTTGCATGTCTACATATTGGTAGAAGCACTGCATTCACCTGTCAGAGACACTGAGGTTATATGTAGCATGCAAAGACATGCCGCCTATCCCTGTTGAACAAAGTAACATTTCATCATGACAGTCTCAAAAAATGACAACATCCAGCCACCTATGTTTTGTTTGTTTGCTTTTTAATGCTACACTATGCAATATTCCAGCTATATGGTGGAGGTCTGTAAATATTCAAGTCCAAACCAGACAATCAAGTGATCAACGGCATGAGCATCTAGCCCCAATGGGATACAATGATACATATTGACCCTATCCTGTTAATCACCTCTTTCAACAAGCATGGGTCGCTGGAGACCAATTTCAACCGTGAGTTTAGCGGATGGACAGAAGAGGTTACCATATGTAGCAGGTGGTCAGATGCAGTCATGTGATTAATTGAGGAAGTTTGTTAGCTTTGTGATTAAAGTATCATTTATCAGGCCAAAGATACATGTTGCATTCCTGATATGGGTACAGTGTGTGGAACCCATTTCTTGTGTCCCCTGTTTGATTACTCGCTCGCTCACTCACTCACTCACTCACTTGGTTGATTGTGTGTCTTGATAATGATAATTGATCACAATATCAGTCACAGGAGTATCTGGTCCAGACTCCAGCATCTGCCAGCCACTGTTGATACCTGGAATATTGCTGTGTACAGAGGAAACTTACAGGCAAAGATCAGAACAGCTACCAGTTTCTAAACACTATGACAGCACAAACACAGTAACAGAATGTCGTCTAGTACCACAGCAGATGACAAGTAGAAATAATGGCAGAACATTTCTCATTACTCTGTCTCCATCTGCTGCCCCTCACCAGAGCACATATGCTGCCCTTTTGACCGCATAATAGCAGATGACAGCATGTACCATGTGGCATGTTAGGTGTTCTTGATGACAGATAGGTTTGTCCTAAATGGCAAGTCTATCAACTGTACACAGGCCTACAGGACTGTCCATTTGACCATTTAGAAGGGCACTAGTTGTGATCCGTGGTAACACTTTATAGAGTTCCATCCCTCTGTGTGCAAGGATCTGCTTATCAGTGGTTTTTATCCCACCTTTGTGTTCTGCATGTAAAAGTGGTAAATGTCAGTGACATGAATTTCTTCAACCTTCCCTGCTGCTTTTCAGCAAATATAACGATGTTGTCTTAAGCATATATACTTCACACTCACTCACTCACTCACTCACACACAGCATATGCCGTAAATACTGTCAAAGGTCATTAATTGCCAGGTCTACAGTACCGGAAGTTTCTGTATAGATTACGTCCCTTGTGAATGGCAGGATCCACTGACAGTGATTTGAGTCTACAACTCGCGTGGATGGAAAGTCTTTGTCCACACCATACAATGACAGTTTACTACTTAAACAAACTGCTTTGGGTTTTATTTTACATTAGGTACAAACATGTCATGATTGTACAGTACTGTCCAGAGTGGTGTTAACCTTACTGACAGTAAATGATTCGAAGTCTGCTGTTTAGACAAGCCATGTTGTTAACCCCAGCCAGCATGGTTGAGATACGGAGATTAAATGATGATATTCTGTGATAAGTGTTTGTAGGGTCATCATGAGGACTATCAACTGACCCAACCGGACTGATATCACTTGCAGACCAATGTGAACCAATCAACCGTGGGTAAGACAAACAGGAACAGTCTCTCAGCTCAACAGGCATCTTGGGTTAATAAACTGACATGTCTGTAGGGTAGTGATGAGCAAACAAACCTTTTGATTAGAGACAATGATGCTTTCCACACAGCAGACTTTAATAATTTGACATGGACATGGAGCAGAAGGGCTAAATACATCTTCATCACCTCTTGATCAAATGACACTAAGGGTTCATGTACCGCTGTGCCAAGTCTCCCAGGCAGACAGAGTCCAGTGGACCTGTTGATGAGATGACAAAGTGTGTCTCACCAAGGGAGAAGAGGGTTGAAGTATTGTGTTCGTCAGCGGAGGCTGTGGGGATGGTGGTGAGGTCAGCCATTCAGGATGCCCACAAAATGACCAGCTACTGTCCTGACCACTGCTGGTAATTAATCACCTATGTCCCGATCCTGTTACAGATAGCCGCACACCTACTGGGATGTGGACAGCCCTGACACTAGAGCCCCTCCGATTGTCCTGAGATTTCATGGCTTTGGGAACAGTTTGGATTTACAGATAGAATTCAATATGAGATTCATAGGGATGATATCAGTTATAAAGTCAGTGGTTAAAATTTAGGATAAAAGGAAACAGGATTGTGGGCTTTTAATCTTTATCCTTGCCCAAAGATTTAAGATTGTTTTCTTAAGGGACAAAATTTGTCTCTAGTTCTGTATCTTTGCCAGACCCTAAATATATCTTAAGCATGTCTTTGCCAGACCCTAAATGTCTTTAGTATGTCTTTGGTATTGCCTGATTACAACACTCCATGCTCAATGTATATCAGGTTTGCAAAATGTCTCTTGTGGTCCATGTGTGTCCGGTCCAGTACAAGTCTGAAGCATTGCACATCTGTCATAAGCCAACCCATGTAGAGGTTACAGTGTTTGACATGGGTGACTATGGGAAAGTTTCTTACCAAGATGCACATTTCATGTAACAATTTGTGTAGGATACTCATAAGGGGAATCAAAACTGGCCATTCATGAAGAATTAACACTTGGACCACTGGGCTACCCAATGTAAGATGAACATTTCTGATCTCATTGTAGTTTTTAAGATGACATTTTAGTATAGTGTATTAAGAATAAGAAATACATTATTCATTTCCGTTGTGTGATATTGTTCAAGGTATGTCTAAGTTGTGTGATACTACCAGGAAATTACAGATCATTAATTCTTCAAAATGCAAGAAAGTAATTTATCCATAATATGTCATATAAATGTCACTCCATGTCTTATTTAGGGGATCTCACAAGTAATAGAACTGGTTTTGTTTCTTCATCATTCATCATAATCTTGTTATGAACTCTTTGTTTTGTCAGTTGAATGCCCATTTAATGCACTTCAGTCTGGGATAATGATTTTATGGTATATTACATCAGTGAAGGTAAGAGCAGTTTTACAACAGAACTTCCTGTCCAGAAATTGTTTTATTTTCAGGAACAAATATTTCTCCAAAAGGTATTGATTAGGATTACCTCTTCATGGTCATAAGAGCAGACTACAAAGAACAGATTGTTTGAATGTGTAAGACTGATTTTCTACCAACAAAACTGACCAGCATTCACAGTGCTCTTACTATCAACCACTTGCCTGGCCCAGGTCCAAGAGGCAGTGAAGAAACTGAAGAACAACTTCCACTCACTCACTTCATATCTTTATGTTGCCTTCAGACTTCCAAGCTTTTTGAAATGACATGCATCTCACAACCCCGTGTCACATATTGCCTTGGATGTCAGGAAGGAATTGTTCTCAATAGACTCTTATTCTTTCTCAGCCCCTCTTCTGTTTGTTGACGTTGAAGAATTATATTTAGTATTTGTTCAGTACTTTTTTCCATTTTGGCATTTTCACAATGTATTTTGTCAAGAAAATTATGCAAATATGAATTGTGGAATGAAATGTGACTTTTTGCTCTCTTATAAGGCTTTTCATAGCTTCCGTGTTTTGATGAAATAGAAGTCAAACACTGATGTTTGTATATGGTTAACTTCAATCAACATGACCTGTCACACTTACTGGTTCTCCAGGGCCTTATTTAGACATAACTAAAATATATATTTCACGGAAAAGGATTTCTCAGATTTTCACAAATTCTCATTGTGTGATGATTTTTGTTCCTGTTTTTCAGTATATTTGTGTTAATGAGAAGCAGGACCCGGATCTAAGTTATATATAGATATCCACAGCTAGTTCCTGTTGTAGTTTCTGTCGCCTAATCATACAGTTTCTGTAGCCTAGTCGTACAGTTTCTGTAGCCTAATCATACAGTTTCCATAGCCCAAGCATACAGTTTCTGTAGCCTAATCATACAGATTCTGTAGCCTAATCATACAGTTTCTGTAGCCCGATCATACAGTTTCTGTAGCCTGATCATACAGTTTCTGTAGCCTAATCATACACTTACTCCTGTTGTCTCTGGTATTGTCTCTGACTCATTCAGTTTACTCACTCATGTTCTCAATCAGCAGCCTACTCTTCTGTCAGGTCACACATATCTATTTACGATAGTAACTCGTTGATGCAAACACCAGCCTACTCTCTTGTCAGGTCAGCTTGCTCATGCAATCACTAGCCTACTCACTGCCTCAGTCTTCATTGCCATCTGATATGTTCATTCACTCGTGTAATCATCTGCTTGTTTACTGCCACGGTCACTCACTCCCATCTATGGTATGCTCACTAACTTTGGTAATCGCTTGTCCACTCTCTGGCAAGATCACTCATTCCCATCTATGATACTCACACTCACACTCACACTCACTCACCTGTCTACTCACTGCCCCGTCACTCATTCCCATCTATGGTATGCTTGTTTACTCTCTCTCTCTCTCTCTCTCTCTCTCTCTCTCTCTCACTCACTCACCGGTGGTGTCTCTTTCCATGTCTCACCAACTCAGACCCTCCCGTTCATACTGGCACCCATTTCTATGTATGACTGGTATACCTTATCTCTAACACTATAGCTACAGGGCCAGATGAACATGATAAAGACTGTGACCTGCGTAGATGTGTCCTTTGGGATACACAGGTGACCACAACATGGACATTCCTTGGTCATGCAGTTGGCCAGTGTGGTTTTTGATACATACTGGACATTGCCCTCATGCCTTGTGATTGGACAGTCCTGGTATTTAGGGCTGTGTCTGCTTCAAGCATCTGGAGCAGCACTGAGCAGACGTACTTGTCTTTGTCCTCAAACTATTCACACAAATATGTCACCCAGGGCATGCTAACAGTATTGACTTTGGGTTGGCAACAGATTAAAGGTATTCTGTTACAGGTGCAAAAGCATTTATTTTCAGAGTGTGAAGCCAGAGATATCTACATGCTGTCAATGAGTTCTTGAACTACAGCTCAAGATATGGGAGACGTATCTACCAAGTTAGGATTTGAACCTGTGTCCAGCAGGGTTGCAACTTTGATAGGGAGCAATTGTGTGTGATTTTCTGCTGTTTTCAGACAGAAGAAATGAGCTTCATGCATTGACCAATGTGGGTATCGAACCAGGGTTTTCAATGTGATGAGCAAACGTTTTTACCACGGGGCTACCACTTTGATAATGAGATTATGAAACTTTACAGTCTAGTGTCTCCTGTGACCTAGTTGTAGCCTTAGTAACTACATATAATTAGGCTTGTGTGTGGTCATTTTTAAATGTTTTTAAAGAAACTGAGCTTTCTGATAGGCCAACCTGCCTAGTAAATCTACCAGCATGTCCTAATGTCGTGATATCAGAGTGTTGGATGTGATGTCACTTCCTGGTCATGGCATAAGTGAGCCTGTTTGCATTTCCTGTTGCCAATGCTGGGAATCTGATAACAATCACATGACGTACCCACAAATATTTCACTGAAACTGAGTCTTGTAACTTGGGAACTCACTCTAATCGCCAGCAGCCATTGCTTGTCATAAGGGGTCATCAAATCATTCTGGTGGTCCGGCCCAGTGATTAGTTTGATCGTGTAGCCCCAATTGCCTGCTCATAATATCAATCAATGCTTTGTCTGGTTTAGACTATCACAGAGATGGACTAGTGCTGAGCACAACAGAAAACAGCATACAAAGTATGATGTGTGATGTTGTGGCTTGTGTACTGGCCCATTCAACTCATAAGTGCTGTACACCCAGCTTGTGACACTAGTAAGTCATAAACTGAACACTGTAAATGCAATCATGAGACCTATTAATACAGTGAAATCAAATTTTGTTCCATTTTATCCCCACTGAAACTCCAGATGCCAAAAAAAATCTATTGTTGTTGATGAAACCACTCCTATCTATGTTGATGGTCCAGGGCTGACTCAGAACAATCTACATAGATCGAGAATATTGGACCCCTGAAGATAAAATAATACATAATTCATTTGTCATTCTTTGGCATCTTCCACTATCTGTCATGCATGTGAGCCAATTACACAGTGTGGTGATTGTTGGCGACAGTTGTACATTAGCTGACCGAGTTGTCATTGATGCCGAGGTCACCAAGCATGTAATGGGAAGTTAATATGGTCATCCTATCCTCAAGGAGATACTGTGTATACTACTTGACTACTCGGTGGATAATGTCCTGGTAATTACTGTATCCTGTCCCTGTATATATAAATATCACACCTACAGGTGCCATTGAGGTCGATGACTCTAAATGTCATCCCTACTGGAACCACAGGTCTTTTGGGCAGATATTCTCGGTGACTGTGTTTATTTTATTGTGTCAGTTTGGGTACAAAGGTCCAAACATGTCTTACATGGCCATTATGATTGTAGACTTAGTCACTTGTGGGTCAGTATTGATAACCATCTTGCTGCCATCATGAAACCAGGCCTGGACAATTGCTCCACATACCTCAGGGTTAGATATTGAGACAATTAGAGACAATTTATTGTATGTGTCAAATATTGAAACCAAAGAAGACTTTTTGAGTTTTACCCATATCTCCATGGAGACAACATCCCACTTTCAGTGCTTAGAAGACTAGACATTCACATAAGCATGGTTTATAATGAATGTTCAAGTTTTGTCCAAGAACTTCAAAGAACAGTTTTAGGATTTTGAATGATTTTATAATTTCAGACGAAGAAACTAAAACAATCACACTGTGGTATATTAATTCAAGAACTGTTTTACTCTTCTTTATTATTATATATTGTAGGGGTAGTGGTAAGAAATGTCTGTATGACCAGAATGATGTTATACCGATAATTTCACTAGTAAAACATCCGTGTTTATGACCTTGACCTGGTGTCTGCATACTACTTGCCTAAGCACATGTCCCCTAAACACTATCATAAAGTGGTCAGTTTCTGATAAATACTGTCAGAAGAGCATTTTAAATATATGACTCCATTTGACCCAAATCTGTGTTGTCCTCAAATGTACTGTTATTCTTAAGCCACCAGTCCACACTGTGAGATATTCAGTCTAAACAGGCTTTGTTTCTATAATAATGTCAACACTTGTGAGATGGACACTATTGTTTTTGTATAACTAAATCTCTTAATCTCTCCATGGCTTCTATTGACAAGATTTGGTCCATACAGTCATACTTCATGCTGCTTGTGTAAATCATTGGTATATTTTGCATGTTAGTATCAGATGTTTGCCACACAGACATGCTGCTATTAATGGATCAGTAATTATCAGTTATTATTCTGTTGTGTCAAATGGTCATTATGATTTGTCAAACGACCATTATTATGCTGTTTCAAATAGGCATTCTGTTGTGTCAAATGGTCATTATGATTTGTCACCACAAAGACCTGGGGTTGGGTAGCCGTAGTGGTTAAGGCATTGGCTTGTCACCACAAAGACCTGGGGTTGGGTAGCCATAGTGGTTAAGGCATTGGCTTGTCACCACGAAGACCTGGGGTTGGGTAGCCGTAGTGGTTAAGGCATTGGCTTGTCACCACGAAGACCTGGGGTTGGGTAGCTGTAGTGGTTAAGGCATTGGCTTGTCACCACAAAGACCTGGGGTTGGGTAGCCATAGTGGTTAAGGCATTGGCTTGTCACCACGAAGACCTGGGGTTGGGTAGCCGTAGTGGTTAAGGCATTGGCTTGTCACCACGAAGACCTGGGGTTGGGTAGCCGTAGTGGTTAAGGCATTGGCTTGTCACCACGAAGACCTGGGGTTGGGTAGCCGTAGTGGTTAAGGCATTGGCTTGTCACCACGAAGACCTGGGGTTGGGTAGCCATAGTGGTTAAGGCATTGGCTTGTCACCACGAAGACCTGGGGTTGGTTCCCAACATGAGTACAGAGTGTTAAACCAATTTCTGGTATCCCCCACCATGATATTGCCATAATATTGCTAAAAGACTGAGACCATAAACAAATAATACTTTGGGTTTGTGCAGAAAGCTACTCCATAAATAACCATAACATTCTTATATCATTACTGTATCATACACATTGCGGACATGGCATGCCACAGCACAAGTGTTGCAAGTCAGGGAGTCATGTAGTGCTGTGAGCCCAGTAAGTAGACACTGTACCAACATTACATGCTTTCAGTCGCTTTCAGCAATATTCCAGCAACATCATGCCTGGGGACACCAGAAATGGGTTGCACACATTGTGCCTATGTGGGGAATCAAACCCAGGACTTCAGTGTGAACAAACATTTTAACCACTAGGCTACCCCGCTGTCTCTGTGTGCAAATCTTGTAACATAGAACAAGATCATAGTTTATAAAGATAATAAAGTTCACTCTACCTACATATATAGTACTTTTAAGTATGACTTTGCTAATTTTGCTAAGTTGAAAACAATATTTAAGGAGAAAACAATATTTTATAACACTACAACGTGGGGTAGAACAATCTTTAATAAATATGGGATTACACAGGACATAGTTTAGTATTTTAGTTATTACTCACCCAACATTAGCAAAATAATATCAAGCAAACTACATCTGTCCCTAAGAATTCTACGAGTATGATGACTCGCCGCTTTCTATATGTCAAACAAGGCCTAATACTACTGTGACACAGATACTAACACTGTTACACAACTGTAAACCACTTTGATGTCATAAACAGGGCTTCACACTATGTTAAGAACAGTGTGTAATAACATCGTAAAATTATTAAACAGTGATATCATCAATGGATGATTAATAAAAGTTTGTTTTATGCGACAAGATTGGCAGATATTTGACACAGCCAGGTGAGCTACAAGGAAGACTGGGGATTATGTTACTGATTATTTACAGCATCTTCCCTCTGTGTACAACCCAGCTGGTGAGTTAAGACCTTGACTGTTATCCTCTGCCCTGGATGTGACACATTAACAGAGACTTTGCCATCACAAAGTAGGTTGAGAGCGATGCATTTCAGTTTGTTTGTAACAGTAGTAATTCAATTAGCCATTAACAAATGCATCAGAATCCAGAGTCCAGATCTTCCACATTCATGCATAAAATCATATATGAATTTCTATTCTGTCATACTACTGACACATAAATACATTTATTTGTGTTTTATTTCTCAGAGATGTGATGTCCTCAGAGCCATAGCAAATCTCATGTTTTGAATATCACCAACTTCAGCATCACTAGATGAAGAATAGGTTCTTGCTGCAAGAAGCAATAGTCTGTCATGCAGACCCTGAAACACACATATCCAAGAAAGTCATGCAAGTCTAAAAAATGTGGCAAGTCTGTATTTCCATGTGAAGAAACGTTCAGGGCTCCTCTTCATTGTATTTTATTTTTCATGCTATGAACTTTAATTTTCTGTAAAATATGCTCATTTCAGAGACAGTTGACAATATACATACAAACAGTCAGTCTCAGGAAACAAACACTCAGTCTCTGACTTTGATAGAAACATGCAATTACATTTAGTTTGCGAAAGACCCCAGAGAGAATATGATGAACATTAAATTTAGACTTGCTTCATATGTGGCTTATGGCTTTTTAGCCATTGCTCATGACAAATATACGGCACTGAAAAAGAAACACAACTCAGGATTTTTGCCAAGTTTTTAAGTAGACAACATATACATGAATGCTTACATTTGTTTTGAAAATTGCATTTCTTTTGATGTTCAGTATAGTATGTTTCAGGGACTTTAAGAGACTAAACAAGATAGCATGATAAGACTGACTTGGTTGATATGTGTCATTGCATCAGTTAGTGCTCATGATATCAATCACTGGACCAACATTTTGATGGGCACAAGCACGAATACCTTGCTATGTCACCATGTCATGAGACAAAGGGTTGGTTTCTTAGAGGAATATACAAGAGCCGACCCTGAGTAGCCTTGTACAATAAATAGCCATCTTGACCACTTCTAATATAGAGATGTAGAATAATTGTGACCCACTAAGTCAGTGGGTACAGTTTTATACTGCTTTTAGCAACATTCCAGCAGTATAATTGCAGACTACACCAGAAATAAACTTCTCACGTAGGAAGAATAGAACCATATCTTCTGTTTGATGAGTGGTTGCTTTAACCATTAGGCTAATCCACCAGCCCACATTTTGGTAGCAAGTCAGTACATTAAAAAAGAGGTTTATGAAGTTGCGAGCACTAGATTAATGAACATAAAGAAGGAAATAGAAACCAGGAATTGACACAATAAGTAAGATAAATCTGTCAAATCTAATCACCCTTGTAAGGATTTTCACCTCTCTTCTCGTCCCATCTTCAGTCATCCCTGACCGTTGGTCATGCCCACACATTAACACATATATCAGCCTGTAAGGCCTTATCTAACTGATCTAAATCCCTTCTGTCTAGTCAGTGGCTGTTTTGGGTCTTGGTGATATGTTCCTGACCACAAATGATGCTGGTGTCTTTGTTTAGGAGACTGTGACATGTGATGACGAGCTGTCAGATGGACTTAAGAAGACAACTGTCTCTGTGTTGTTGGTTTCAGGTCAGAAGTAATGATGTAACATGCTTAAAACCCATTTGGAAAGTTGGATGTTGTGAGGTTTTTTGCGGGTTGGTGTGTCGATGTGGAAATGTCTTTCAGCCTTGAGGCATCCTTTTTCCAAACTAAGAAGCTTATGGCTGGTAAACATGTCACCAGAAGTGTCACTTGGTGTTTTGGGAGGGTTGTCTAGGTTGGGTCCTGTCTATTTGGGGTTTTATGTAACATCCTAGTTCTTTCCTTTGGGTGACTGATACAAATCAGTACTTTTTGTGAACATTTTACTTAGTTAAATATATGTGATTCCTCTAATCATCATAGTTTAATAGTAACATGTCTATCCATATATCCCCACAGTTTGTACAGTATGTGAAGCCCATTTCTAATGCTCCTTACTCTGGCATTGCTAGAATATAGCTAAAAGTGGCTGGCTCACTCATTCATTCATTCATTCACTCACTCACTCACTCACTCACTCACTCACACACTCTATGTACATACACCAAGTATACATGTCGCTGTAAATACATCAGGTGAACAGTTTTACTAAATGACATTATAAAGATGTTTGACATGACAGTTATTCCAAACTGAGAGTCCCAACTTTACAAGAACATTTACTCCCTGATGTTATTACATACATACATGATGAAAGTGGAAATCCGTACCATCAGAGTTCATGTGTACCAAATATAGTTGTTTGGTTTTTAACAACGCTCTCAGCAATGATCCAGCTGTATATCAGCTGTCCGGAAATCATTCTGGACCAGACAATCCACTGATAAACATCATCTATTGGGATACCATGACATGTGTCAACCAAGTTAGCAAACCTGACCAATTGATCCTATTGGTTGCCTGTTGTGTGAAATTATTTTAGTGAGTGAGTGAGTTTGGCGGCAGTCTGTAAATAATCGAGTCTGAACCAGACAATCCATTGATCAACAACATGAGCATTGATCTGCACAAATGGGAACCAATGATTTGTCAAACAAGTCAGCGAGTCTGACCACCCAATCCTGTTAGTTGCCTTTTATGGGAAGAGTGGGTTGCCAATTCTATCCCAGACCTTCACGAGACTTATATTATAATAGTACTGTATGACAAGTAGTTGTATACACATGCGATATCATGTGATATAGTCAGTATGAAATATTGCAGTAACCTAGCTAGGACCTGGTTCACAAAGCTTTCACTGTGCTATGACTGCCATACCTCCTTTGCTGTAACATGGACTTATGACAGTGGTAGTGGTATAATAGTGGAGTAACAGACTTACAACAGCCATAGCACTATGATAGTTTTGTGAAACAAGGCCCACCCTGTAACATAGCCTTGTGACAGTCGTAGCACTATGATAGCTTTGTGAAACAAGGCCCACCCTGTAACATAGCCTTATGACAGTCGTAGCACTATGATAGCTTTGTGAAACAAGGCCCACCCTGTAACATAGCCTTGTGACAGTCGTAGCACTATGATAGCTTTGTGAAACAAGGCCCACCCTGTAACATAGCCTTGTGACAGTCATAGCACTATGATAGCTTTGTGAAACAAGGCCCACCCTGTAACATAGCCTTATGACAGTTGTAGCACTATGATAGCTTTGTGAAACAAGGCCCACCCTGTAACATAGCCTTGTGACAGTCGTAGCACTATGATAGCTTTGTGAAACAAGGCCCACCCTGTAACATAGCCTTGTGACAGTCGTAGCACTATGATAGCTTTGTGAAACAAGGCCCACCCTGTAACATAGCCTTATGACAGTCGTAGCACTATGATAGCTTTGTGAAACAAGGCCCACCCTGTAACATAGCCTTGTGACAGTCGTAGCACTATGATAGCTTTGTCAAACAAGGCCCACCCTGTAACATAGCCTTGTGACAGTCGTAGCACTATGATAGCTTTGTGAAACAAGGCCCACCCTGTAACATAGCCTTATGTCAGTTGTAGCACTATGATAACTTTGTGAAACAGAGTTTTGACTTTTTGAGTTACGTGCATCATTCGAACAGGTGTACTTAAGAAGAAAAGCTTCATGTTTCAAGTGTTGGCTTTTTATGGCTAAATATAATTGCATGTACAATCAAAAGATTATTAATGGAATATGAAATGATATGTAGTAGATTAAAATATGTTATAAATAATATGCTATCTGAAGAACTTAAATTTCATATTCTATGCATTTTTGTATGACTAGTATTCATACAGCATTATCACCACCTGTGGCTGACTGAGTAACCATACATTTGTATTAAGGGCACATTGTAAAGTTGCATTAAATCAGCTCTCGCAGTTGTTCACATTCCATGTATGTATTTAGAAGGTGGTCTCCTTATAGTTTTACTTATCGATTTCAGTCACGTCATAAGGGATAAAAAGTCTTTTATTGCATCAATTAAGAAGCTAAAGTGAGTGCATATGCCCCCAAAATTTAAAATATAGGCCAACTGTTGCAGATGTGTGACATTGTGCCTTTAAACAAAGCAGCCTCTGCACATAGTGGTCATATGAGCCTGTTATTATTGTGGCTTCTGATCTGCCCTCATGTGACAGGGGTATTATCACCACTCAGATATATCATGTATGTGTTGGTTTCTGTAGCTGGCAATGAAGCACCCCTGTCTATGACAGGATAGCTCAGTGGTTGAAGTGTTCACTAGTCTTGATCATATTCCGAGTTTGGTTTTCTGCATGGCAACGATTCTATCCTTTCTGGCCGCAACTGTAATATTGTAAAGGCGAAGATAGTCTCATTAAGCAAGTACTGTTTACAAGAAGTGTTTGATTTGACTTGAATTGAGCCATGCATATGCTTAACACTTGGACCCGTGAAGGTCCCGGGGTAGAGCAGGCCTTCAGCAACCCATGCTTGCCATAAAAGGCGACTGCTTGTCGTAAGAGGCGACTAGCGGGATCAGTTGGTCAGACTCACTGACTTGGTTGACACGTCATTGGTTCCCAATTGCGCAGATCGATGCTCATGTTGTTGGTCAGTGGATTGTCTGGTCCAGACTCGATTATTTACAGACCGCCACCATATAGCTGGAATATTGCTGAGTGCAGCGTAAAACTAAACTCACTCACTCACTCACTCACTCACTCACTCACTTAACACTTGGTTCTTTTGCATACTTTCTTTATGCATTTATTCCCAGATATTATTAAACAGTAGTAAAACACTCTGTATGCTATAAACCAGTATCCATGCATGTACTTTATCCGTGGATTTTTGGAATTGTGGACCCTTTGTCTTGAGGGTAAATTAAATTTGGTCAATCCATGCTTCATGGGACCCAGTGCACTGCCTTCAATTTCAAACAATCTACTTCACATAATGAAGTTCACAAAATACCTATAATGTGTTAATATACACAGTGTGTGAATATGTATAATATATGAATATGTATAATATTTAAATATGTATATGTGAATATGTATAATATTTAAATATGTATATGTGAATATGTATAATATTTAAATATGTATATGTGAATATGTATAATATTTAAATCTGTATGTGTGAATGGGTAATATGTATATGTGAATATGTACAATATTTAAATATGTATATGTGAATATGTACAATATTTAAATATGTATATGTGAATATGTATAATATTTAAATATGTATATGTGAATATGTATAAGGTGTTAGAATGTGTGATGTGTAATATGTCAGTGTTCATGAATGGTGTTTCAGGGTAACAGGACATTGGGTCCTGTAAATTTCAGATGTCTCTCAGACTCATTGAATATTCACAGAATAAAAGTAAACATACATGTCAGATTTACCATTTCTTAAAAAATTTGGAACTGATATTATTAACATTATACAATGACAAACAAAAGACTTATAAACAGCAAACAAGTGTCACATGCCACAAAAAACAGCTTCAGACAAAGTCATTGTGAAATATTCAGTCAGACACGGGGCTGGCAGGTTGGTAACTTCAGTCTGACTGTTGGCGAAAAAGCCAGATTTGTCAGAGGGTCAGATACAATTTTTGAACACTGCATGAGAGCAAGTTGATAGCAGTGGGTCTTTACATCATGAAAAGACATTCTGTTGAAACAGTGATGGAGAGGTAGCATAGTGGTTAAAGTATTTACTCTTTAGGTCGAACACCTGAGTTCGATTTTCCACACGGGTACAGTGTACGAAGTCCATTCCTGGTGTACCCTGCCATGATATTGCCGGAATATTACTGAAACCGCCTTAAAAGCAAACCCGCTCACTCTTGAAAACAGTTTTAGTTGTATTTGTGATATTCCATACAAACATTATTTGCAAGTGTAGCTGACACTTTATGTTTATTACATTTTAGTTGGGGGAATTATGATTAGGCTGACACATGTGTTTTGTGTTGAACGGTGTTAATGGTATTCTGTTCCCATCTAGCAATGTTTACTCTCATCATGGAAGTGCACAATGCAAATATATTATATACCAAAGTCAACTTTACATTTTTAATCCATACCACATGAAAGAACTTTGTGTGAACTGATACAGGAAATTTACCCTGTGGCTGTTGAAATGGGATGTCCTGACCACTGATTATTGTGAACATTATCACAGAGAAATATGAAGTTTAAACCTCACTAAACCAGGGGTCATATGCTGATAATTCAATGTTCAGAGGTCAGTGTCAACCTCAATATGTCGGTTTTCAACTCGAGTGTGATAATAATCTTAAGAGCTCTGTTCGTGTATCCGTTATGAATAAATTTGCATAAACTGAAATGCGAACCATTTGTCCTAACAATTTGTTACATTAATGTCACTGCATTAATGGTGTCATAGCAAGCCCGCACAGAATGTCCCTCATTAAAGTCCAAACTGTTGGTTTTGAAGGTAGTTTACATAGAGTTGTAACACGTTCAAGCGACACATAATATGTGCTGTTGTATGTGTAAACATGTGTTCGTTGGTTTTATCCAGGATGAGCTTCTCCGAATTAGGTCTGTGTTACAAGTCAAGGTCGTCCAGAGGTCATCCTGTGTCAATACTAGGCACACTGGCTGGTGTCGACTCATGACACGATATACATGGTGACAGCTTAGATGTGCATTTACATATCCGAGTCGTTTACACCCATTTTGTGTAACGTTTGTGGGAAATTCAACTGCGTCTTCAAATTGTCAAAACCATAAATGGCATCATAAGATTTGTATTACATTCCTCTAAATGCATCATAGAATGGGTTAGTATTGCACTTGGAAACATGAAATGGCATAAGGTGCATTCTGGGATAGCAGTGACCTTGTCACAGCTGCAGGTCAAATATATGTCAGTGCGACTGGAATCACCTGATGCTTGAATATGTAACAGAAGTGGTGTCATTTCATTCTGCACGGATTCTGTCCTTACCTTGTAGCTGAGCATAATATGCATATTTCACAGAAGCTGAGTAATGTTCATCTTTGTGATGTTGCATTGTTTTAGCAGCTATAAGGCAAATTTACATAGAACAAAAACAGATGGCTCTTAAGCAAGACAATTATGTTGTAAAAAATCAAGTGACTTGCAGTATTATTGTTAAAGATCAAGATTCTGAGAATCAGGAATCTTTTGTATTGGATTTTGTTACAAACAAATTCATTCTTTCATTTTATTCATTGAGGTATTTTTAAGGATATTTTTATGAAAGTGTCATCTTTATTCAATCGCTGAAGGACTAGCTATTTGTCTTAAGGAAACACTGATGTCAGCAAGATCTGTTAACTCATAGACTGACAGCCAGCTTGCATGTCTTCTACTTGTATATTATGCCATTGTCTGGCATCTTGTGGACCAAGTCTACTGAGGTAAAGTATAAACTTAAATCAGTTCACTGGCCAAACTGAGGACCAAGGTTCAACACCGAGCATGAGAGGCCCATTCCTGATGATGCTGTTGTGTATTGTTGGTATATTGCGGGAAAAAAGAGAGCATAACTCACTCACTCACTCACTCACTCACTCACTCACTCACTCACTCACTCACTCAAACATTGAAATCTTGAGACTGAGTACCTCCTCTTACTTCAACATCATATTTCCAGAATTTATTTCATTATCTTAGATATGCGAGAATATACAGGGGGGAATGTCCAATGTTGTTCTACTTGAGTCCAGGAATATAACCAGAGACAGCTGTAGGATTTGTGACCACTCACTTCTTTGATTTATGTTATGCTGAGACGGATGATCTCTTCCATCCTAGCAATGACATGTCCAAAATCCAAAGCCCAAAACTCTTGTCATTCACATATGATTAGATTCTAGTTTGTTTCCAATTTGTCTTGAAGTAAATAAGGCCATCAAAGTTTCTGAGACAATTTTATTTTCCAATGGATTTCCGAATATATTTTACGATATTCTGCTTCACGCGCATTAAGTGCTGTGCAAACAGACTAACACGAGGACTAATACAGGGGGAAGTTATTACAGATAAAAAACAAGTCATTTTGTTTGCTGAAACCCTTGCTTGCGGTCCTCGACCACCGTAAATTGTCTGTTTGCTGTGCTCTTGAAGGCAATGAAGAGACTATGACACTTGACCCACAGGGGTCATCACATGGTTGTAAATAAAAAGTATTACGCTGTCCACCATCTGTGTGTGACCTTGAGGTGCTGAAGGATTATGGGTATTACTTCAGACAGTGGCACTCCTGTACCTCTGGCCTTGTCACTTGAGAAGGGGTCATGATGGATTATCCACTTCTTAATTCCATCATGTCTGTGCATAGGGCTTGGTCGTTCCAAGAGGAAGGAAGTCATTGTCAGATAACAAATAATATTCCTCAGAAGCAGAAATTCTCTTGTTTAGTTATGATTGTGGTCCAGTTCTTGAGTAGGATTAATCTGGAAATTTGTCTGATATCTTGTGTCCCATCCAGTCATTAATAATTACTTGAATCAAGTCACACACCTGCAGTGTTTGTTGCAAAAGAAATTTCAAACTCATTTTTCTACTTGTGCTATTTTCCATCTTATGTGAGATGCCATTCAAAACAATGCTGGATTCAGTAGATTTATAAGTGATTCTGAATGAAGGTTGAAATCATTGACACTATTTTTCTAGAATTAATGTTAGGCAAGAAATCAGAACTTTCATGGGGACTTCAACTCACCATAGATGAGATACATCGCACTCAAAATCCAATTTTGTTGGAAAATGTTTTCAAGAAAACAAGCTAAAATGTTAATTAATTATTAGACCTTTGAAAATTAAAATTAGTTGTGTCAAACAGGATTTCTAGTGCATAGATGAGCAAAGAAGTTTAAAAGAAGGATCTGTCAAATCTGTATATTATCGTAGAGTGATCTATCATTTGTCAGTCCAAACATAAAATATGTTAGTATTTTGCATGTATGAGTTTGCAATGGCATATTTCGTGTGTTGATATTTTGTGAACCACCTGTTGAGACCCTCGCAGTGAAGAATGGTTTGTGTGAGGTTTGACAGCAACAAAGAATCCTCAAAGAAACTGCATGATGTTTTGCAAGAGATAGTCAAGGAACACAGAAATCTCCTTTATAGTAAAACAGCAGTCATGTTTCGAGCTCAACTTGAAATGTGCTGGAATAATTCATGCCTTAACACAGTTACATCTTGTGAAATATCTAAAGGAATTAAATTTTAATTTTCCCTTTGAAGAACTGGATGGTATTTTTTATTTTGTAATAGTATAAAATTAAGTTACACGACACCTCTCATGAAATCAACCATTTTCAGGATTTCGTGACTGCCATAGGTTAACTTTGAAGTTTTCATGTCATGATATGGAAGAATTAAATGGGAAATAGCTTTTCATGATCAGCGCATTGATCACTTGTCAGAACAGTGGAGTATATCTACATAGATTTTGTTTCCTCAGCTGTGGTCAGTTTCACCATTGAACTCCCCTGCTTGTACAACACAAACTAATACTGTCTTCCTGGGTGTCGCCACATGGCATTAAATATATATTTAAACCCCAGATAAGAATCCTGTAGCAGAATGTCAAATATTATCTGACTTGCAAATCACTGATCAACAAAATTAAATGCGTACTTCCTGAACTGAATTCTCCTTTGAATCATTTAGATTGTTTGCAGGCTTGGCTGACTGACCAGTGGTCAACAATCAGTGTCTGTTTCCTGGCTCCTCCCCTGATTCTGTCTATACACTTTGTATTGTGTGGAGCAGACGGCTTGCATTTGATTGGCTGGCAGGTGGAAAATGCATCTTTCTATGGATCTCAGCCGTGCAAATTTCCTGTGGTCAGATCTTGGAAAGACTTTGGTCAGTGGCCGGAAAAGTCATCCAAGTTGATCTGAGGTTTTAGTGCAGTCTGAAAAATATTTGTTATCAGACTTAGGGTCATTTGCCATGGGTATCGCTTTAAAATACGGGATATTGTACAACTTAAAGTGGTTCACTTGTATGTTAGGCTTCAAAGTGTGAAGGGTTCTCTTCATCTTGTCATGTCCATCTCAGGACACTGTGTGTTTACTTAGAGATCCATTAATACTGTAAATGTCGAGGAACGTGCGTCACAACCATATGTAACTTACATTTGGAATCAACAGTTTCAGTGACCGTATTTGTGAGAGTTGACAGTGTTGGTGATGTCAAGGTCAAAATGTGTATCCATAGTACTTCTATTTGATGTTTTGAGATACTAAATGAACAACTATAAGTGCAAACTTAACTGAAGGACATTCAATGTGGAACATCATTGTTAAGGAACACCGAGTCTTGACTATCCTCAGAAACAAATTCTTTGAGGTGGAAATCAAGAGACAGCTGTGGAAATTACATGACTGGATTGCTGAAAATAAGTGATCACAGCGTAACATGAAACTCAACCATTTAGTTTTCTAGGAGAAAAATGAATGTCCAGAAAATATATATGTATGTTTATGTCAAGGGCTGAAAATAAGTGATCACAGCGTAACATAAGGAACTCAACCGTTTAGTTTTCTAGGAGAAAAATGAATGTCCAGAAAATATATATGTATGTTTATGTCAAGGGCTGAAAATCTCCTTTCTCAGTTATCTGATGAATCCATTGGTGTAAAGGGCAAACCCAGTGAAAATTGTCAGTATATTGAAATGTTTAAAATCACTGATGGTGTTTGTGGAAGATTATACATGAGGATAACATCCATAACCTAGAAGTAAGTGTATGTTTGTGGTGCTAATGTCTTACAGATAAATCATACTATAAGTATATCCACCTTCACTCCACCTTTAGTAAACTAAATTATGATGATTTGAATCTGACAATGTATGGAGGGCACTAAACGGGATCATTGTTTGTCTTAAAACTTGACTAAAGTATTTCCTGGAGTTTGCTGATGTGAGCAGTACCAGAGAACCGAGGGAACTTGTTGAACCCAAGTTACATCCTCCTTGACCATTGGTCTGTGGAAAAGAAAGATGCATGTCCTCTGTGTACCGATTTGCAACGTTAGTTCCGACCAATAAATGCCACTGTCTACAGACGACCACAAATGTGACTGAGCTAACTGCCGACACGTGACAAATCTGCCCATGGATTTTCAATTTGCTAAATTTAAAAAATCAATATGTTTCCTGAATTAAATGTGAGTTGAGTTAATGAGGTGTTCTAGGCTTACAATGGTTACCTGTATTATTAGCCTGTGTTGTCAGTTGTTTAACACGTGTGTGATGCCATAATTGATTAGCCCTGCTCTGTGTACCTCAAGTCACATGTTTCAGAAGTTGCTGCTGTAAATTGACACAAGAATCATTAAGACTATTAACACCACAATCACATTATAAACACATGTTCAGAGCCAAGCTTCCACATCACCAGCCCTGAACATGGACAAATCCAATTCTGTATTTCAACACACTTTAGGTTATTACATTAGAGAAGAACAATAGAATAAGGAGTCTTAAAGAGTAAATTTGTAATTCACCAAATATTAATGCCAGTCCACTATTATCATATCAAATGCTGATATAGCAGTTTAGTGTTGTGTAGTGATGAAGCACAGTAAGCCTGGCTCATCCAGGTGACTGGTGATGTTTGGATGTTGACAGGAACAATACTGGAGGCATGGTCCGTATACATGGATGTGTATAATGCTGATCTGGGAGACCATGATCACACTTTGCATGTTTGGAGAGCATGACTTCACTGGTAAGGTGGACTGTTCATCAAGTCTGGTGCTGATGGACTACATGCTGTGGCCTCACAAGTTCTTAAGTTCTGGAGACTGTTCATTGAAGCCAATACAAATGTCTTTTTACGTCATGACTCAATCATTTGGAAAGATGTGTTCCTTAAGGCAGGTACAGATGTTCTGTTAACCATGACCCTGTGCCTTACTGGCTTTGGTTACAGTTCCTTGAGGCAGATACAGGTGTTCTATGAACTGTAACCTCATGACTTAACCAGGTTTGGCAGACTGTTCCTTAAGGCAGGTGCAGATGTTCTAAACACTGTAATGCCATGGCTTAATAGGTGGAGGAGACAGTTCATTAAGTCAGATGCAGATGTTCTATAAACAGTCACTTACTCTCTCTCTCTCTCTCTCTCTCTCTCTCTCTCTCTCTCTCTCTCTCTCACACACACACACACACACACACACACCACAAGAAATACAAATACAAATAGTTTTCTTCTTTTGAGGTGAATGTGGTTGTTTTTCTTGTAAATGTTCAGCTGAAACAGCATTATACTTTAACATAGATCCCAAAATGACTCCAAAATATATTTTCATGTATATTCTGAGCAGCAAATATAAAAATCATGGAGTGATGCTTATCGCAGTGTCAGTTAAAAGTCTTTCATGTAAACACGTATGATGCATAGTGAATTGATAAGATCTGGGGTATTCACATTATTGCCAGACAATTTCCAGTTCTCTGGGAAACACCTACTGCTGTTACACGTTTTCTGTTACGTTCCTTCCGTGGATTTGTGAATGATTGGTTGGTTGGTTTGTTGTAATATTCTGCACTCACCAATATTCCAGCTGTACGGAGGCTGTCTGTATGTAATAGAGTTAGGACCAGACAATCTAATGATCAATAGCATGAGCATTGACTTGCACAAATGGGATACGATGACATGTGATGGAAGTCTTATCATCTGATCCCATCAGTTGCCTCTTACGACAAGCATGATTTGCTGAAAACCCAATTCTAACCAGATCCCTCATTGGCATCAGAAACAAGCCATGAAGATTCAACAGTCCTGCAGTAACATGCACGCATTTGTTTCCTGATGACACACTTTGCAATATTCCAGTTATATGACAACAACCTGTAAATCGTCAGCATCAGACAATGTTTGACAGTGTAAGCTATGATCTACATTGGCAGGGCACTCGACGTGCCCTATCCATCCACCCTATCCATTGAATGACAAGCATAGCCTAGTGGAGACAGTCCGCTGAAACTGGCTGTTATATATTAGTAGAACCTCAGTGTTTTGACTTTGGTTTGCTATACCATAATGCAATGCAAAAAGTGTGTTTTCGGTTTTCGTGCCATCATATTATTGACCTTTTAAAACCTTTTCTAGAAATTGAATCATATTAACAAAATGTATCTTGGGGGGGTGGGGGGGTCAAGTTCATTTTCTGCATTATGATCAGATCTCATATTGCGAACTGAAGACCTTGTGCTGCAATACATTCTGCACTGTGGTAAGAGCGTACTGTTACACCCCTACACACATGGTGACTTGGTTGAAAGCGCAGCATTGTACCTTAACTGTGATATCTTGCTCATATTATCTGTTACTTGATTGTGTGCTCCTGCCTTGTTTAAGCCTCTATTATAGACTTGAAGTATGGCGGAGTGTGACATTAGGGAATAAACAATATTGTGCAAACATTTTCTTTATGTTGTTTGTCTGTTGTATTTTAATTCATGACTCTTCATTAGAGCTGTTAAGTGACTGAATGAGTATGATTTTCCCCATTTTTAGCAATGTTCCAACAATACATGCATTAAAAAATGGCATTCTTAATATTGTGGACATGTGGGGAATTAAACCCGCTTCTTCACATGAACAGATGTTTTAACCATTTTAACACCACCACTTCCTGTTAAGACAGGGTCATACTAGAGTCTGATATATAGAACAACACATTTTAACTAAAACAATCTTAAATAATCCCAAAATGTGAATCCTGTTTGTTCAGATTTCAAAAGTGTTTGAAGACAAAAACAATGCATCTGAAATATGGAGTTATCTTTTTTATGCTATCATTTGGGCATCTTTGTTGCATCATAAATAGGTATGCATGTACTGGTGTCACGGAAAACTGTGGTCATTTTCTACCAGTCAGTGCTCAGCCTGTGAGCGTCAGTGTATGAAGGCGACATAACACA
Organism: Haliotis asinina; assembly: GCF_037392515.1. Classification (NCBI taxonomy): domain Eukaryota; kingdom Metazoa; phylum Mollusca; class Gastropoda; order Lepetellida; family Haliotidae; genus Haliotis; species Haliotis asinina. The sequence goes on from NC_090282.1 coordinate 76,314,941, forward strand.
CTTAATATTGGCCTGCGAAATGAAAACACACACTGACCAAACACAATACAGTGGTCATGGCCGGCAGAGGCGGGGCCTACACGGCGCCATCTAGTGATTGTTTGTGAAGCAAACATCGGCCAATTTGTAACTGCCTCTAAAACACTCGTGCAACCATGCTGCGCTGGGTTTGTCCCCATGGAGTTGGCGGGACACCAAACATGACAAGTGCACGCCACCACAGCAGACGGGAGGGGGAGAAATGGTTTGTTTGGGGAATGTGTGCACAATAAAGACTCAAACATCGTACTTGTGTGGCAGTTTGACAAACTGTAAACTTTTAACCCATGTCAAGATGGCTCGGAAAATGATGGATTTATTTACTCAAGTGTAATCCTGATATGGCATGTTATTCATTTACTGTATGAGAAAGAATATGTTTATTGTTGTGCTGACAGTTAGTATTAGTTACATTCAAGCAAACATTTAAAATATAACTTAATTATCATAAATCAAACAAGGCAGTGCTGAAAACTAATTTCTTTAAAGTACAGAAATAGGACTTGTGTTGGAGCATTTGAAACTGATACATAGTTTTATAAACATTGTTTGATACTAATTATAAGAGAAAAATGCAAATTTGATATCTGTTTAAGTGTAGTTCATGGCCATGTTTAAATAGAAAAAGCTGTCTGGAAGTTGAAAACAGTACCAATCCAGTGACTCACTCACTCACTCACCCAGTGATCTGACCACCTCACTCATTCACCCAGTGATATAACCACCTCACTCATTCACCAAGTGAATCTGACCACCTCACCCAGTGATCTGACCACCTCGCCCACTACCTCACCCAGTGATCTGACTGCCTCACCGCCTTACTCAGTGACAAGACCACCTCGTGCACTCATTAAGTTAGTGATATAATGACCTCACTCACTTGTTCACCCAGTGATATAACCACCTCACCCACTCGCTCCGTGATATGACCACCTCACTCACCCACCCAATGATATGACTGCCTCACATGCTTACCAAGTGACATGACTACCTCTCTCACCCAGTCATTCAACCACCACCTCACTCACGCCGTGTAATTCATCCTCACTCACTCAATCTCCAGACCACCCACCCTCCTACTTCTAAACTCACCACCCAAATCAGCATGCCCTGACCAAGGCAAACATATCATTCATGAGAAAAAGAATCCATCCTTCAGACCATGCTCGTCAGGAGATTTTATTTCTTAAGACAATTCCAACTATGAAGACACTTTTACGCATGCTGCCTCTCAGTTCCCCTCCCCGTAAAACAAACATGAAGTAATTCTAAAGCTTGAAAATGCATGTTTACATGCCAACAACAAGAAATGATTTTTCTACACAACAGAGGTAATACAGGGTTCTCAAATACATTTCCTGGCAGCAGCAATCGCTGCCTAGTGTCGTAGGTGTGAACTGCCGTTTCTGCCAAGAAATCAGCAGCATGAGTCAACACAAGCTGCTTGGCAGTAAACACTCAGTTAAGCTAATTGCTTATTCAATATTTTTTGCCTTGATTTTAACCACTAGTACAAATATAGTTTGGCAGAGTTGCTGTTATGTTGTGTTCTTTACATAAGGATGTTGTTGAGTGTGGTGTTGGATGGGCCGTGAATGCTGGACCAAAGACTTGGAACTTCGAAGCAATGATTTACAATCAAGATTAAGTTCAATATGTTTTTATCGTGTGCATTGTGTTAATGTCAGTGTATTAATGCCTTAGGGGGATCATGATAATCTTAATACGTGTATCTGTTGTACACAACATGAATATGAAGAAAACCTTGAAAGTGTTGCCTAAAATATTGTCTGATTTTGGTCCAAAATCTTCATGTGGTTGCAATTTTTGACAAAGAGATCATATGTTAGAAGCACTTTGGGAAGAACTGAGAAAAGATGTTACTTATTTTCAACTTTCAACAAACATTCTTTCCTTGAAGCTACAATTCTTTATCAAATTCAGTGTTACAAAACTGTTGACACATCTTATAGAAAATTATTTTTCTTGACTTTTATGATAAGACCAAGAAAGCTAGAGCATAGTATTTATATGTATCATTCCATCTGTAACTTTCTGACAGTGTTCTACATGTAATACTGACAAAGTTCCACATGTAACTCTGTGACAGTGTTCCACATGTAACTGTCTGACAATGTTCCACATGTAACTCTCTGACAGTGTTCCACATGTAACTCTGACAATGTTCCATATGTAATTTTCTGACAATGTTCCACATTGAACCAGGGCTGTGCAGTATAACCAGTTTTCCAGTATTTATTGATTCAGATATGAAAACGATATGTAATGTTATACACTGATCGAAAACCAGTTTTTATAACATGCATTCGGCAAAGGTTCACAGTATATGATACTACCCATAAGAGTCATGATTAAAAGATTTTATTAAAGCTTTTTCAATCATAGTGAATTGTGAAGATGCACAAACAATTAATTGAGATTTGGGTGTCATAATTTTGTATTTTAAGAATTTACAGGTTAATACTGAACAAACATCCCTAACTTGTACATGTGAGGATAATCAGTCCTGTTTTTGTTTAAAATTATGTTTCAGTATATATTAAAGCCTAGCAGATTTAATAATACCATTTGATCTCATGTGTCTGCGCTATTGTATTTTACTTCACAGATTAGTCATACGCACCATTTAATTATCTGTTTGTGTATTTGTGTGTCCCAGACCATCTTTGATGTGAGATTGTGTTTTGATCTTGACTATAGGTTATGTTAAAGGGCCATGACAAATCTCCATCACCTCTGTGTTGATATAAACCTGGATCAAGTTGACACAAGTAACAACTATCAGAACCCAATTCGAATCTGAAAACACACTCGGCATATGTGTAGTTTTGGGGTAATCCCTGCGCTCACAAACAGTGTTTAACTTTTTCTCAACTGGTACATGTTTATTGAAACATGTCTGTTAATCCATCTTCTCTCGTCATGTGTTTAGATTGAAGCTTTTAGAGTCTGAGATGTTCTGATGCACCCAGATCATGTAGATTTAGAGTTTTAGAGCTCTGTCTGGCTCCACTACTGGGCAACATAAATCATACGTCTGTACAGAAGAAATAACTATGTACATTCTTAAAATTGATGCCTGTCATTGCAGGGAGTCGGCGTTGTTAGACACCGTATGTTTACATGGTGGAAATATTTCCAATTGTCCACAAATAAACAGATGCTACACATATATGTAGCAAGTGTTATGTGTGTCACCTGTGGTAAATGTTGTCACTATTGCTGTATGTGGGTTTGTTTGATTTCTTGAAAGGTTGTCATTGGATCAAGTAACTTTTCTGTGGAAAGTGAACATACTGTCCATTTGTATTATCGGATACTGAAGTCTCTATGTTTGTCAACTTTTTGTAAAAATGTTTAAGGGTCAGATAGTTTCACTTTGAAACCAAGAGGTATAAAGAAGTTTGGATTTTTTTGTTTGTTTTGTAAATATCAAAAACTTATCTGTGAATAAAAATGAAAAAGTCCAACATCTGTTTTCTAGACAGTGTGATGTAAGCAGTTGAAGTTGCAGTTTTTAGTTTCAGTAGAAACTGAAAACACATTTGGTCCTTTTTTTCTTCTAAATTGATGCGAGGACTCTCCTGTGAATAAGTTAAAATTTTCAGGCATATTGTGATGACTCATTTGTCAGTGAACAACAATAATAATAATGTCATGTGGTGCGGTGGAATAATGTCATGTGGGGTATGTTGTCACGCTGAATACCCAGGTTTGATTCCCCACATGGGTACAATGTGTGAAACCTATTTATTATCCCCTGTCATGCTATTACCGGAGTATTGCCAAATGTGGCGCGTGAACACCCACTCACTCACTTGATGTAATGTAGCAGAATACAAGTTGCATTTTGTTCAAGTTGTTTTGTGACTGAGACCTACTAAATTAGAAAACATGATGCTGTATTTGAGTTTTATGCCACTTTTAGCAATATTCCAACAATATCGTGGTTTGGAAAACCACAAATGGCTTTATTTGAAACTGGCAAAGTTGGAACATGAAACAGAATTAATGATTATTGTGGGATGCTCTACTTTTACTTACTCTATTTCTCATCAATGGCACAGTACCCAGTGTCATTGAAACTTTCTAAGCCAAGACGTCTCCCTTTGCAGCAACATGATTTGCTGGTCAAAGGTTCAAAGCTTAGGGTTTTTTTGCCCTTTTAAATTATTATAGTGTAAAGGGAGAGAAAGCTGTGAACATTACGTGAATGGAACACTAAAAATATGTGACAGCACCAGGTGTTGGTGAAAAGATAACCACCCAGTAGCACAGGCTATTCATACAAATATTTGCCAGAAAATGGAAGTATTTTTTTTTTACTTCTATATAACCTGTGAAATACTGCTGATAGGAGAAATTGGGGCATCACCTTGGAAAAGGCAAAATATAATCATAGCAAATATACATAGGTTTGTCCTCTATAATCCATCCAAATCTTTCACTTGCTCATTATCATGACACATGCTACAAAGTCTTCTGTGAGATTCTGTTTAAAAAATAAACCCATCATACTAAATTCTACCGATCCCCTGCTTTCATGACTATTTGTATCACATTAAATCTACACAATGATAGGTCTGTTCTGTAATCCCGTGTTCATTTCTCTTTGAAACATGCTTACATCCATATGGCGTGTTGGGGATATCTCATTTTGTGTTCTGAACAGTTTCAGCTGAATGGGCATTCATTTTATTTGGAGATTTCAACCATGTTGTGTCAACATGTTTGTCAAGATTATCTGTCTTTTTAATATTTTTATACTCAAAACGTATGAATTGTAAAAAAAACCTTCAAAGGTTCTTTCATTTACAGAAATGAATATGGCTCTGGACTCCACATAAAGACTGGAGGAAAACATCAGCTTATCATGCGCCTCAAAGCTCATCAAACATGTGGTTAAAAGAAGCATCTTAGCTAAATATTATGTGTTGTTAGGCAAAATGCTTTGACATTTCATCATGTTGATTTCATTCTACCATCTGATGTTGATTTTGTCAGCTGTAATTCATAAGCCCCTGTCTGTTCCATAGTTATCAAAGGCATGCACGTCCAACTAAAATGCCCCTAGGTTCCGCCTTTTTTCAACACTTCGCTGATAAAGAAGTACCACTGTTTAAATAAATAAAAATATCATGCACATGTTTAATACAGACTGTTAAAATGTCTGTGTCTATACATACACGAAACAGACAAAAGTATTGTAAACACAACTCGGCCTGAATTCATTGCAAGAATCAAAGAGGGAATTGTGCTTGTATTGAGACAAAATACGGAGATTTCTCCAACTTGTTATGTGTAATGTATCTGTGCAAATTCAAGACACCCAGATAGTAAACTTTGCATGACGCTGCACCTTCAGACTGTCCTGAAGAAAGATCCATTACATCATAGAAGTAACAGTGTGCCTTGGCGTGGGCTGTACAGCTGGGAGGGACAAGTATATTTGTAGATTTATAAGGATTAAATTCCTGTCCAAAAAACCGAAATTCCTTCCTACTACAGGAAGTAGAAAGATTTTCTATGCCTTTAAACATTCATTTGAAAGGGGGCTGTCTATTTGTATACCTCTAAAATACAGTTATGGACCAATCAAGTCTTTCACATTACTATAGTCAGCCTGTCAAGAGATGAAAGATTAAAGTGATCTTGAAGAGAAGAGTATTTTTGAGTAGCATGTAGTCACTGATTGATAGAATACTTCACGGAATTTACTAACGACGTAAAGAGGTACTTCAACTGAGGAACTGTATGGAATGTATCAGGAACTAGTTAATATGAATTGACCATTTGTTTAGTGTATTTTATGTGTATTTGTGAGTTTTTAGTTTTACGCTGCTTCTAGCAATATTCCTTCAATATAACAGTGGGGAACATTAGATATTGGCTTCCTATGTGGGGAATCAAACCCATGTCCACTTGTAATGAGTGAAAGCTTTAACAACTGGGCTACCCTGTATGTATTAGCACACAGCACCACGCCTTGAAAGTCATCGAAAAATTCAAGTATATTCCTCATCACTATAGACTTAATTACCTGTCTTCCTAAAGTAGTCTCACTCTATGAATACAGGCAGTGTGATTAGTGGTGCATTTGCTTGTCATGCCCAAGACCTGGGTTTGATTCCCCACATGGGTGTGAAGACCATTTGAGGTGTCTCATGCTGTGATATTGCTGGAATGATGCTAAAAGTGGTGTAAAACTAACTCATTCCCTCCCTAGACAGGTCTGTCAGTCATGTGAGTGAGTGTTGTTTTACATCATCTTTAGTTTGTATGGTTGTTGGGCTGGCTTCACAGATCTGCTGACCTTCAAATGTGAAGAAAAAGAAAATCAGAACAAGGATTTCTTAAACTCAACTTCGTGAAGATAATTTTGAAAATGAAAATAATGCAAGGTAATAAAATTGATTTATTTCATCCAAAGAGTATCGTTTTTGCAAATCACATTTTAGATTTATTAAATTTTCAAGGCCACAAACCAAATCAAAGTTTTTACATTTTTTTTGTCACATCTTTTTTTTATTTAATTAACTGAACAATCTGACATTGCAGGTGACACGACTAGGAATTGTTTTACACATGGGATTTGAACCCAAGGACTTCTGCATGATAAGACAACAGTTTAACTATCAGTCGACCTCACTTTCTGATGTCACACATCTGTTGATGTGGGAATTATGCTCTCTGTAAAATGTGGAGGCTGTCAACCAACACATTAGACAAGTTTGTGCATTTCATTAAATGTAGTCACTGTATGTAATAATATTGATAAGGATTTTTTTATTTCATGTCTAGTATATACTCTGACTAGTTGCTCACTAGATACTGTAATGAGAATCGGATGATTATTACCCCAGAATACCCAAGTTGCCTATGAGGCTCTAGACTAACAACTAGTCTCTGAAATGAACACATTTTACTGAAAAAAAAACGTTCATAGTGAAAAAAAATAATATAATGAAATGCAGCCCTGAGACTTCCTTCATTTTCAGCCTGAAGCTAAGGAAACCTTGACTTGCCACATTTTCTCGACTTGCATGGGCTTTCTTGGATATATTTGCTTCAGGGTCTGTACGACAGACTAGACTGTTAATAGTCACATGACATCTCCCCTGTGATAATAGAGTATGCAGAATTTGGTATTTTACCAGCTGACAGTAAACTTGATCAAGACAGATTTCAACTGGTTTAATGGTTGAAATTAACTGTTTCAGACAAAAAAAGATTTCGTTCGTGTCCATGCAGTTCTAAAATGTGTTCCTTGAACATGTATTATGTTGGTGGCATTCAGTGAGTGAGTGAGTGAGTGAGTTGGGTTCTGTTAAACTATTAGCAATGGTCCAGCAAAATTATGGCAGGAGAAACCAGAAATGGGTTCCAAAGATTGTACTCATATGGGGAATTGAACCACTGCCATTCACATGTTAAGTGAACACATCTAGACTACCCATTAGCAGATGGCATTAAGATGCTTTTTGCATAAAATAGGTAGTTTTCAGCCACAATTTGTCTAATAGAAACTTACGTTTGGCCAAGGTATATGGAGAAGTGTCATTAGAGATGTTATCAAGGACGCAGTTGGTTAAAGCATTTGCTTGTCAAAGACACAGGTTCCATTTCCCACATGGGAACTATATGTAAGAACATTTCTGATGTGCCCCGCCATCATATTGCTGAAAGATTGCTAAAAGCAGACTGAACCCACTCACCCAAGGACACAGTTGTCGGTGCAAATGTTAGCTCAACACTTCATGTAAGAAGCCTGTAAGAAAATGGTGATGGAGCTATGTGTCAATAAATTCATGTGAAAATTAGCACAATTATCTGCTGATTTCCCTTGAGCTGACCAATTACCACAGACACCGCTGTGATACCTCGCTTCTGCTGCTGATGTCTCGCTTTTGATTCTCCACATGGATACAGTTTGGGAAGCTTATTTTTGGTAGCCCCAGTTGATACATTGCTGAAATATTGCCAATAGCATGATGAAATCTCGCCAGCTCGCTTGCTCACTCACTCACCCACTCACTCACTCATTCATTCACTCACTCACCCACCCACCCATTTACTCACTCACTCACTCACTCATGTTAACTCAGGGGCAGTAGAGTAGCCTAGCAGTTAAAGTAGCCTCTTATCATGCAAAGGACTCAGGTTTGATTCCCCACATGGGTTCAGTGTCTGAGGCCAATTTCTGGTGTCTCCACCATGATACTGATGGAATATTCCTAATGGAAGCATACAACCTCACTCATGCTACTTCAAATCTGGCCTAGATTTTATTCCATACAACATGTTTTAGTGTGGAATATTGCCTCAAGCATTGTGCAGCTACTCAAAAAGTGAGTACAACAGTAGGAGGATCATTACAGATAAAAAACTGAGAGATTAATCACCTCATCGTGCTTGGAAGTTTTATGTGAAAGAATTGCTATCCACATAAGTTAAATTAAACAAGAGAACAAAACTGTGGCACACAGAAATGCTACTCTTCAAAGAGCAACCGTAGAAATCCATTACTTGTTTCAGCTAAGTGATTTATCAACCATTAGATTATCATGGGATGTTTTCAGTGAATGCATGCATTTAGCTTTGAACTTTCACATTGTTTTATCAGGCTATGGAGACAGTAAATCCAAATGATGTTAAAGAATTAAGGGAATGAGATCGATTTCTGCTGCAGTGTTAGGAATCAGGCGGTAGAAAGCTCATCTCGTGTAGAGGAACACTTCATCACCAGTATGTAGGGACGATTCTTACTGATTATGGTTTCATGATCACAGACACGAAGCTTTGTGTATCCACATGGGTATATGAGTATAGGATCCCAGGATCCGGTGCATGAAGATCCCCCATGACTGAGTTTGTTTCTAAAACCTTTTTTTTTTAAATTTTAGCGGTTTGATGGAGGAGCACACCAGAAATTGACTTCGTGTATTGTACCCGTTTGAAGATTCAAACTAGCCCTTTGCCATAATGGGCAAGTACTTAACCATTTGGACTAGTCCATGCTTAAACAATCTCTGAACAATACATGATAAGGTTACAATGTTACATCAGAGTGTATCATGTGCAAGGCGCATTAACAAGTGCTTGTCATTGCGACTTTGGCGCCAGTATTTCAGATAGTGCACACTTTGGCAGAAACTGATGATTGGGGAATAGAGTCTCAGTTCACCTTCATCATGTTTCCAGATTTCTCAGCACAATACCTGTCCTCATCCATTACTTCAGAAGATCCTCCTATATGAAGCTGACCATGTGTGATGTAACTGAAGTACTGCTTAATTGCTATATTAAAGGTCACTCACTCACTCACTCACTCACTCACTCAATGAATATAATGCTATAGATACAGTGTTCCTGGCTGAGATTCACTCACTTACTCACAGAAGGTGGTATTTACAGAAGACATCAGCTGCAGCATAGAGATACTTCTAATGGAATATGATATGTTGAGAGACTTTGGATGCCTGAAGTACCACTGAAAGAAGGGTTTTTTTTCTGTTTTCGTTTTAACCTTTGGTATTAGAAATGCCAGCATGATGTTTGCCAACCAGTGGATCAGTTTCCAGCTGTGTCAGTTTACAACTGACAGTTTTTGGGGAGCCTTCTATTTAACATCTGAAATAAATATTGGAAACTCATTTTTCAGTCAGTTTGCAAACACTGCTTGCTATCTGTTTTACAGTTTGTTTACTGAAGGACTTTTCCCAAGTAGTATTTCCTGTTATGAATGCACATATACACTTTGACACTGAAATATAACAAATAAACGCTATACCTCACGTTCCGTGTGTTCATGGAGTCTGATCTGTTTCTAATCCCAGCAGACGCCATCAGACAGCGATCCGTGTCAGTTCCATGTTGCCACTGCCTGTTGTCGCCTTCCTGCACATGTCGAATACAAACTTCAGCAAAACTTACACATCATTGCTTTCACCTGGCTTTAGGTGATTAGCATCTTCCTGCTAAAAAATAATACACTTTTGTTGAGTTGAACCAGGACGTGTCAGCCCACTCAGTGACCCTTCTGATCTTGAAGAGGTGGCAAAACCTGTACAAATGGATACATCTGATAATCCTTCTGATGCACCAGTAGCAGACATTTTTTACCATTCAGAGTAACGCTAGCTTTCCAGGTGCTGAGATAAATCCAGTGTGACTAGAATTTCCATCCCCCTTAAAAAATAAACTCCTGTTCTTAAACTTGTGTGTCTGGTGAGGTTTCAGGTGAAGCCAAGATCTATATCAGTAATGTTCATATAGGTTTGATAGTGCAAGAAGAGGTTACTTTTTGGATGAACTGTTCAGCTTCCGTGAATACATCCCTGAACATGTTATAAAAAATTGCTGTTCGTTTTGGTAGTCATATTGTTGTAAGGAAAAGACTGCATGAGATAATGAACATGTAAAGGTTTTCTTCTGATTTATCACATGTGGAAGACTATATTGAGCAACCACAAGAATGTTTCTGAAGGTCTTTGGAACTTACAAGTTTTGACAGCAATGTGAGTCATTTCAGAAAAAAAATTAACTTTGATGTCACCAAGACACCATAGTAGCAGCATGTATCTTCCTATATTGTATTAGGACACAGTGTGATGTTGGTTTGTTGTTTAACGCTGCTCTCAGCAGTATTCCAGCTATATGGCAGTGGTTTGTAAATAATCAAGTCTGGACGAGACAATCCAGTGATCAACAATATGAGTATCGACCTGCGCAATCGGGAACTGATGACTTGTCGGCCAAGTCAGCGAGCCTGACCACCCGCCTCTTACAACATGGCAGTGTGCTATTTACGTGGTGTCGTAACAATCAAACAGACCAGGAATAGATTGTGAGATCTGAGCTGTAATGTCAAGTTTTGTGTTTGTATTCTATGAGGGCTTGTGAAATCATCTCTAGATATTAGCAGGTAGTGTGAACATCTGTGTCCGAAGTGTGTTGAGATCCAAATAGTTCCGCAAGATCTGGGTACTACCACCAAGCTCATGTCATCCTGCTTGCTGGGTCAAAAACCTCTTGCACTTTGAAGTTGGAAAAGTGATTAGAGATGTTGTGATGTAAATAGGATTTGTTGTATTTACACTTGACAGACAAAAAACAAACACAATGCTGAGAAGTGGAATGCAAGCTTGCATTTGTAAGGTTAAGTCACTTGCGTCCAACACACTGCATATTTTACAGCATAGTATTCAAGAAGGGAACAGTGTCCCATCTCAGGACTTATGTCAGCTACATAGGCTAATGCTTAGTGTCTGAATATATATCATTTTGTTAGATTAAATAATTCCTATAAATTTGAAAGGAGGCCCAGGAGATGGGTTATTTGTATAGTATGTATCTTCAGGTAAAACAGTGTACCAAGCCACGAAATCTAGACTTGCTGCATTTTAGAATTTAACATTGCAGAAAGGACTGGTCAGAAAGGAAGATACAATGATTCATGGACGGTGTGGCAGCAATAGATACTATAATAGTAACTAAGTTCAGTTAGAACACTAACAGTGGTAACATTTCATGATATTCGACTGGAAAAGTTATAGAGCCAATCACTGGTATATGTACAAAAAGCATGCGACTCTTCTCTGTTTTAAAGATCTCTACAAGTGTTGCTAAGAGATCTGTAACTGTTACGTTAACTTACTTAATGTTGTTACTCAGGTCCTACTGGTGTACAACTGATCATATGGTAGAAACCTGTAACTGGTACTCTTTGTACGAGCTGTTGGGCATGTGCTGCTTCACATCAATATATCATGAGAATCTCAAATCTCTACACTCAGGCTGTTTCTTTCAAGCTCACCCAAGTTAAAAATGACAATGACGCTTTGAGGTCCCCGTTAGATTAACACGTTCTTGACAACAAAAAAAATGTTTTAAAGGTGAGTAAGGACTTGGTTGACAAGTGGAATGATACATTGTGCAGACAATGTCACCTTTGTGTGCAACTGACTGCAGCATGTGCAGTGAGTGCACCTGCATTTTACCTCTTCAGCACCACTTCAGAGGTAGTAATGGTTACCTTGTACCAATGGAAACGTCACTGTGACGACTGATGCATGCATGCATTGTTACAGTGAAAAGCACAAACATACGCAGGAAGAATAGATTTATGTACACACATTCTCGTCACAGTGCCTCATTGTGAGATGACTATGTATCGAGAGGTCATATGTTTGTAAAATGTGGACAGTTTGTTGATACAGCTTGACATAATTATATGCTTCTTGTACTGTGATGAGGTTGTAATGGCCTCCAACAACAGTAGTTAATCTTTATATATTTTGTCTTATTGTGAATTCATCCTTGTTCATCTTGAGAAATAGCAGACATTCCTAGCTCCTCTGGCCAGCCTTTGGGCTTATTTGTTTTTGTATTTTCAGTTTATTTTATTTTATTTAATTTTCAGATTGCCTTTTTGTTTTTCCAAATGTCACCACTAACCCACACTGCAAATTTCATTTCCGGATCCATGTTTGTCACTAAACATGAACACCAAATATATAACTACCCCTTAGTGTCCTTAGATTCATTAGTTTGTCAGAAATGAAAGCAAGGGGTATGTGAAGATCACTGAAAACAGGTATAAAAGTACATGCTTCGTAATAATAAAAGTTTTGAGATATTTGTTAAAAAGACAGTTAGGCACAAGGTAGACATCCCATGCTGTTCTGTCCTTGCTGTTCTGTTTCTGTGTGCTTGTTAATCTCCAATTAAAGCAAAGAAATCGTGATTTGAAGATTAACTTGACGTGAAATGATCACATGATATCAGTCAGTGATTGCCATATTGCAGCTCTTCTACTGATTAAACAATTCAGAGAGTATCTCTTCTGTTCCAGATGTAGATCTCCGTATATACATTCAGAATGACAAACAACACTTACGAATCAATGTGGCGAAAATGATGAAGTTTTCCTGTTTGTTAAGCAAAATTATACCAGGCTTTCATGGGTGACCACATTTATGTCCGATGTGATTCATTATTTAGTCGTATCAGAGACCATATGATATCAAATTCTCTCTAGTTTTACTTTCAGAGAAATGTAAAAAAATAAAAACAGTTAACTAAAAACTACTAACTCAGTAATTTGAGTGTTGGTAATTTCCTTTTGATGTCCATTTGAAACCTGACATGTTTTGTGATGTTAGATCTAGATACACACTTCTGGTCCAACAGAGACCTTTCAGAAGATAACCTTCATTGCTAGTGGATGCTGATCTGCAATCTGAACCTGCACGGGATAACCGTATTAACTGTCTCATTGTCTTGCTAAAAGATGCTCAGTTTCAAATTTCACAAGACAAATATCTTAGTATATGCAGTCATTTGGCTTTTAAACTTTAAATGATCATATTTCAAAGTTTTCTCTTTATCTGCACTGTTGTGCATGATTTATACATTAACTGTGCTGCACAGGTCATCTGTCTTTTTACGTGTGTGTGTGTGTGGCCCAGTTGTCTTACATACAGCAGTTTGTTCTGCAAAGTTGCATTCCTTAGAAATGTCAAAAACGCGATTGTTTACTTTTGATTATCTTTATTCTTTTGTCTGAATGACACCCATGAAACACCTGGACCTATTTCTGTGTCTATGTCATAAACCCATATCACTCACTTATTCTCTTATATGTATGTGCAAGGATAAACAGTTTATTTTTGCGCAAAAAGATTATTACTTGTGATTCCTGTATTTGTGAAACTCTAATACTGATGCTAACTTTGACATGTAGTTTTTGCTCAACTGTCTCAAACAACATTGAACATGAGCTTTATTAGCCATTACAGATGTTTAAACAGAGCATGTAATCATGCATTCAAAATGTTCATCTCAAATATGCCAGGGTAATATGATCTCTTTTTTTTTCTGAATTAACATCTGGCATTTGTCATATATATGAACTCTAAAAGCATTAATCAAATATCATGTTATGTTACTTGCTAAGAAGATTTCTGCATCTGTTTCCAAACTGCGACTCACAGAAATCTTCAACGTGGTGAGTGCATTTTTTACCTGTTAACATCATGCCCTTTAAGACTCAGTGCGTGTTTGTAACCCAGAAAGTGGGACTCAGTAAAAATGTGTCTTTCTTAAGGTCAGTAGACTGCAACAAATGTGGTCATGCATTTCAAGTTATAGGAGTGGCTCCTATTTCTTCTGTAATAATTATCTGGGGTTTCGGGACGTGCATTAATTGGGAGTTGCCTGTATTGTTTACAAGCACTAACTCACGTAACAAGGCCACTCCAGTGCAAGGTGCAGAAGTTGCCAATCTCACTTGGTACTCAGCTGGGTATATGTCTGTTGATTCATGACATAGACGCAGCTTTGAGCCCAGAAATTTGACATCATAAATCTCCTGTACAACCATTTGTGATGAGAAATGTTGTGTTACAGTTTGTAATTAATCAGTTGAAATCCCAAACCAGTTTAAGATGTGATTTCTCAGTGATGGAACAAATATTTTCTTACGTCCAGGTTGCAATAAAAGTACAAAGCAAAGCACTCTACCAAAAGGGTTTCTGGTGTCCCCTACCACGATATTGCTGGAATATTGCTAAAAGCCACGTCGCTCGCTCGCTCGCTCGCTCACTCACTCACTCACTCACTCACTCACTCACTCACTCACTCACTCACTCACTCACTCACTCACTCACTCACACTCCTTTGAGTAGTATAAGAGGTAGGAACTAATATTGATGAATTGTACATTGAAGATCTGGGTGCATGTTTTCTGTGTGAGAAATGTTCCAGCTATAGCCTGGGTTAAATATTTGAGTCTCAGGCCCCCCGAAGCAACTGAAGGAATTACGGCAAATTTGAAGGAATTGCATCTCAAATGTAAACAAACACAGCCCACTTGCAAAACAGTTGCAGCGATATCGGTAGTTTAGCGGTAATAATGTAAACACAACCCCCCTATCTGAAACAATGTCAGTAATACTTGAAACACGCTTGGCCATCTTCGGAGGTTGTTTACATCTGAACATCGGAAGCATCTGGGGGCATGACTTATGACGCTCTTTTGCTGTGACGATCTTTTTCTCAAAAAATAATGTATAGCCCAGACAACAGCTCATACCTAAACGCATTGAACAGATGGATGATTATAAAAATGAAAACAGTAGAAGCTAAAAACAAAACTCACCGAGATGGGTGCTCCTTCCACTGACGCCATGTTTTGATGTGTGATGTTCAGGATGCGACCAACAAATCACGGAATGGAGCCGAGAAATCTCCGAAGATAGCCGAGTGTATTTCAAGTATTACAGACATTGTTTCCAATAGGGGTGTTGTGTTCTTATTACTACTAAACTACCGATATTGCTGCAATTGTTTCACGAGTGGGCTGTGTTTTTTGTTTACATTTGAGATGCCGTAATTCCTTCAGTTACTTAGTGGGGGCCTGAGTCTGGATCAAGCAAACCAGAGAACAAATTCAATGAATGATGCAGTGTCTCAGATACCCATGTCACAAACTCACATACAGTGACCCATACACAGTCCTGAGAACATGTTCTTTCAAATCTCAGGTAAATCAAAGGCAGAGAGAAGATATGATAGTTTCATGAAAATTGTAAGGTAGGAATACACAACGTCATTTAGAAAATGGAAGCCAAGGTGGCAGAGTGGGTTAGATGGCTAACTTTGTGTGGTGGAGATTAAGTGGCTGACACTTGTACCTTGGTGTAACAAGAATAATTATTTTCCTGAGCATGTTATTTGTTAACTAACATTTATAGGATATGCTCTCTACAAGGGTCACATTGACTTCTGGACTTCCGTGCAAACAATGCACATTAAATGTTTATATGTTTGACACAGCAGTTGAAACAGTCTACTCAAAATGGGCCCAGCATTAGAGAAAGAATAGTAACGAACAGAGCAATAGCCTGTCTAATCAAGCAACCGACAATTTAACTGCTTTGAGATACATTTTAGAAGCTGGGAAGTACAAGATAAACAAACTTTATGTACAGCAACTTCTTTATTTTGAAATAGAGAACTTGTTATCCATGGAGTTTGTCTATATTGAACCCGAAGTTTAGTCTAGATATACCACTCCTTGTGGATAATAGAATCTTCTCTATTAACATCGTCTTCCCTTTTAAGTCAAAACTGTTAGAAATCCAAAACATAGCATCTATTAAGACGTTTATTCCAGGCCTTCTATTAAGCTCCTTGTAACATTTTTGTGCTCGTATACTGAGACTTATAAATGAGGAAGATGTGTGTACCAGTAAACCATTGCTGCAAGCCGTATTTAAACACACAAAACATTGCAACTACACGTGAATCGCCAAGATTGACAGTTTTGATACACAGAAGTGTTCTGTAGTTTATCTATATAGGAGAAAAAACATAACGAATAAAGCTGTTGTGGTTTTTATTAATCTAGATGAAAATCTAACAATTATTTTATTGTGGCCTAAAGAACATAGTTTATGGTGTTGAGTAACACCAGATCCTCCTAGTTAGGCTTATCTTACATGGTGTACATTGTCAGAAGATTCTGGTTGCAGCAAGATAGACCCCTACTATGCTTATCAGACATGGACAGAGATATAGAATTTCTGCCGAGTTTTCAAATTGCTAATTATGTAAAAAAAAAACAGAAAAACTCATGTCAGTCAATAAACTGCTGGATGCTTGTACAAAATACCCTTAGTACTAAAAATGCCTTTCTTAAGGGGTGGGAGTTCTGATCACCTTAGCGCTAAGATTGCTTTGTTCAGTAGTCAGTTATCTGTCATATCCGTGTATGTTTGTAGTAAGAGGTTCACACTGTGAGAGCTTCACTTCTTTTAAACAAAATCAGAAGTGGTTATTGCTCATTCTCTGTTTTTTAGACACATGCAC